>NC_060141.1:211935963-212013463 GCF_021461385.2 Schistocerca piceifrons
CATATCAGCGCACACTCCGCTGCAGAGCGAAAATCTCATTCGGGATACGGGCGTTTGCCAATCGCACAGAGTCCTGCATGGACGACACAATAATGACTAATGGGGATCCCTGGCGTAGAGAAACAACTGGACTAGTTGAAAGCCATGACAGTAAAAAAAGGAGTGGTCATTATCACAGACTTGAAGCCGACGTTCACCATCTTACGTAGCCCTAGATTCACCGCATTTATACTCCATGGTTCATCGCGGTGTACTTACCCGTGATGTCACCCCGACGAGTCCGTGACCAGTTTCGACCGTTGGGGATATCTGTCGACATTTGCAGTCGTATCCCAAATAGCATGTGGTTCTTTGATTGTGTGCAGACGTAGTTGTCTTGTCAAAAATACCAGCTTGCGTTGTTTACGGATGACTACTCGATCCGAGCATAATCTAAAGTTTAGAGGAATCACTTTTCAATCGTAAGTGCAGCCGTTGAAGCAATATTTTCTTTTCTATATATAAATTATGGTTCCGCAGTTCACTTTTATTCTTTCCTGTGTTTTTCATTGCCTTTAAAACCGCAAACGCTCCGACATCCGAGCCACACTGTACCAACGGCCTCGTCGCAGCGTAACAAGCGGCTACGTGACGGCGCTTTTTGCTGGGCTAGCATCTCATGACCTCAGTTCCTCCCTCCGATAATTATTCTTTGTTCACATTTCCTCCTTCTTTAAAAAAGATTCTGACTGGAACATATGGAGACAGCGGTCATGTTTGTGTGTGAATTTTGTGTATATGGTAGTATGAATGTGTGAATATGCGTGCGGTGTGTTTTCTTTCTGAAAAAGGCTTTGGCCGAAAACTTACGTGAAAACTTTTTTGTCTGCTAATCCGTGTGCGAGCAGCAATCTACCCATTTCACAGTGTAGTTTGTTGTAAATAATCCAGTGCAGTTCAACAGGAACAGTGATGTACATAATTGCAATACCAGAAGAAAAAAATTATATTCAATACGTCACATTAAGGTTCTCTGTAGCACAAACAGTGGTTCACAACGCTGTATCCAAAAGTTTCGATCACTTACCCAACCAAAAGTTTTGATCGCTTACCATCCAAAAGTTTTGATCACTTACCCAACCAAAAGTTTTGATCATCTACACAGTGATATAAAATGCTTGACGACTATTATTGTGATGTGTAAATGGTGATGATTAGCAATTACTAACGAAAATCTATTAAATTATCAGCATGAAGGCATATTTAGAAAAAAAACTGAAGCTGATGATCAAAGCTGATGCACATTCCAATTGTGATATGTTCATTCCTGAAAAACTGATTGAGTTACTGCCGAGAAACATTCCAGGAAAATAAGCAAATAGGCTACTGGTGGAAAGGTAGACCTATTTGTTACTGAGCTTAAAATATCATTAATAAAAAAATTACTTACATACATGTCAAAGTAAAATATACATTTTACGGGGTCTAAGGTTTTGAGACCATTCCTTCCTTGCAATTACAGTACAGTATTGCACAATGCTGGCACATGCTTAAAAATTATATCTTTTTTTATCCTATAAATTGCTATTACTACTCACACACTGAATGATGAATAATAGGCAAGATATCAAATAGAGAAGACCTACAGCGAAACTAATGCACCTGCAATCTAATGGAACACGAACTCTATGCTGGATTGAGGTACACCTGTATGCTGTTCTGTTTCATTGACATTTCAACAATCGGTCACTTTCTTGACATTCACAAGATATGACAGCATGTCTTGCGTCTTCCGACATTGCACACGTTTATGAGATACCAGAGAACACGTAGGTAAGTTTTTTGCAAACATAAACATTGAAAATGAAACCGGAAATATCACGAACAAGTAGCAGCACCAGCAAGCAAACAAGCATTGTTTTCGGAGTTCCAGCTTGATTAGCTATCGATAAAAACAGTGTAAAAGTGGAATTAAATGGATTTCGAAAGCATGCTGTGCACATCACGTCCTTCCCTTCTTGGCTATTCGGAATATACCAACAACAAAAAAAGTTACATTAACGACGCAGATGTGTCGTATTACTGAAGCAAATACGCATTTAGGAACAGAAGAACGTTCGATATTGCCTTCCTGACTCTATGTTATTTATGTAAGTACTTTAATTTTTAGTATTTAATGGGGATACATATGGTGAAATTGGTCAAAAAGTGACACGTTAATAATATTTGATCTCTCCTGAATAATTTGATGCATCATTTGTAGACTAATTCCAATTGGAAGTGTACTTTTTATAATTTCAAAGTTAATAGCGCAAATGAAAAAAAAACCGGTCTTTCTGCATTGACTTGCTATCTCTGACAGTATTCAATCTACAAGGCTGTGGTTTTCAGCTATTTATTTCTTGAATTCACGTTAAGAGGTTCGGTGCACGGTGTAAACAGAAATGGCAGTATTGCATTTGCATCTTGTGGATTTACTTTGAGGGTGTATTGTTTTATAGATGTTGAACTGTAAACATAGTGGTTTGGTGTAGAATTACGTATTCTTATACCCCTTTTCAACATGACGAGAATAAACAGTTTCCACGGAAAACAGCATACGACTAGATCCGAATCCAGTGCTGATCCTGGAACAGACGTTTCACAGACACACGAAAAGGACACACGTACTAGTGGTTCGAGGAGGAAACTGGAAAACCATGAGGATTTAGTTATTGACAAAGGAGATCATGTAAATAGTTTAGGTTATGTTTTATTAGATTTGAGCGTGTTAGGACAAGTTTTACAAGATGTTGTATCATGTAAGTTTTGTGGTGCGAAAATTAGCATCTTTGAGGAAACATCTGCAAGGATTGGACTAGCTAACAAACTTGTTGTTAAGTGCAATCTGATCCTGGTTCAGTAATCATAAAAGGAGTGAAACTATACTTCCTAAAAATTTCAGATCCCTATTTCTCAAAGTTTCTGAGATAACGGGTCATCAATATAGCAAATTTAACACTGTAGGTATAGGACGAACGTACTCTCCTTAAGACAGTTGTTGCTTGCATATGTAGAAATAATGAATAAGAAGCAATCCTAAACAGTAGTCTGCTAATACTTTGGGCTATTTAAGATGGCGGCAGGCCCAGCCCACTCTGGCTTTAAAACAAAGTCCAGCGTATGTCTGTAGTACCATCTCCCATCCTTTTTTACCGCCACTTTGAAAGAAAATAAGTTTCCAGGTCCCGATGGAATCCCAATTCGGTTTTACAAAGAGTACACTACAGCACTGGTCTCTTACTTAGCTTGCATTTATCGCGAATCTCTCCCCCAGGGCTAAGTCCATAACGATTTAAAAAAAAAAAAAAAAAAAAAAAAGCCCAAGACGCTTATGAATGTAAGAAGCGTAAGAGAACAGACTCCCAAAATTACAAACCAATATTCTTAACATCCATTTGCTGGTGAATTCTCGAACATATTCTTAGTTCAGTTTCGTTGAGACCGGAAAGCTTCTGTCCACGAACCAACACGGTTTCAGAAAGCATAGCTCGTGCAAAATTCAGTTACCCTACTCTCACGTGATATACTGCTAACTGTGGATGGCTCCGACATTCATAGATTTCCGAAAAGTATTTTATACGGTGCCCAGCACAGACTGTTAACGAAGATACAGGCATATGGAACAGGTTCCCAGAAATGTGAGGGCTCGGAGACTTCTTACGTAACAGAATCCAGTACATTGTCCTCGGCAACGAGGGTTCATCAGAGACAAGAGTAGCGTGAGGAGTGCCCGAGGGAAATGTGATAGGAGCGCAAGTATTTTCTATGATCGTAAATGATCTGGCGGTCAGGGTGGGCAGCAATCTGCGATTGTTTGCTCATGATGCTGTGGTGTATGGTGAGCTGACGACTGAGACACAATTTATAGTTGATGTGATGAATGGCAAATAATTCTAAATGTAGAAAAATTTAAGTTGATTAGGAGAAATATGTTGTGACTTGGCAAGACAGCCAAGCCACTATGAGAGGAAGCCGAAAGGCACGTGTTTAAGCTCACGCAGGCTGGCATGAGGTCTGGAACAGTTAAAGGAATAGAGACTAGCAAAAAAGGTACGTAGCTTCTGGAATACTTAACTTTAATCCATAATTGGTGAACATCGGTCTGACGGTACATGCATCACAAGATAAATAGCAAATGATAATGGCGCCTTGCTAGGTCGCAGCAAATGACGTAGCTGAAGGCCATGCCAACTATCGTCTCGGCAAATGAGAGCGTAATTTGTCAGTGAACCATCGCTAGCAAAGTCGGCTGTACAACTCGGGCGAGTGCTAGGAAGTCTCTCTAGACCTGCCGTGTGGCGGCGCTCGGTCTGCAATCACTGTCAGTGGCGACACGCGGGTCCGATGTATACTAACGGACCGCGGCCGATTTAAAGGCTACCGCCCAGCAAGTGTGGTGTCTAGCGATGACACCACAAAATAAACCCATGACTTTCGAATAAAGCGTTAGTAAGGTCCTGCTTGAGACAGCAATTTCGTTTAAATGTCTGGGTATAACGTTGTAAAGCCATATGAAAATGAATGTGCATGTGAGGATTGTGGTAGAGAACTCGAATGGTCGGCTTCGGTTTACTCGGGAATTTTGGATAAATGTGCTTCGCCTGTAAAGTGCGACCTATTGTTGAATACTGCTCGAGTGTTGGGGATCCGTACCAAGTCGGATTAAAGGAAGACATCGAAACAGTTCAGAGGCGAGCTGCTGGATTTGTTATGGTACGTTCGAACAACAGTCAAGTGTTACGGTGAAGCTTCAGAAACTCAAGTGGAAGTCCCTGGAGGGAAGGCGAGTTTATTTTCGAGGAAAAGTACAGAGAATATTTCGACGACCAGCATTCGAAGCTGACTCCTTGAGGCACCTCTCAGTAGCTTGCGGAGTCTTGTATGTAGATGTATTGTCAGAGATTTCAATCATTATGGCTGGTGAGGGCTGAGAACTGAGATACAGTCTTCCAGACAACAGAAAATTTGACTGATGAGAACGGTTTTAGTGTTTTTTCTCGTGCCATCCTGCTTTTGGGCAGTAGCGACTGTCAAAGCGAACTGCCAAAACCGTTTGTGTGGACATAAAGCCAGTGGGCTGGGGAATGGCTGAATTGGGGTGGGATATTGGCGGCTGGCTTCAAGTAAATTGATTAGCTTCGCGAGGGGTGCGGTCTGCGTGGGAAGGGCCGAGCAACCCCTCTAAGCCGCGCTGTTTGTGCGTTCGATCGGCAACGCAGGTCGCGATCCTATTACGCACATCTCCATAAATTTGCATAGTGCATTTACCACTCCTCCACCGCTTACCTTGCCAAAGGGCAACCGCTCCTTCAGACGCCAATCCCCTCTTCATGATGTTCTCGGTTAAGGCAACAGTAGTTACGCCCCTCTTGACTAACGAAAATCATGCTCTTCAGGAATACATAGTCGTTAGCATTACCAACGTTAGCAGAAGTGCAACAGAATCACTGCCAGCATGTGAGGTCTTTCTTTCCATGCTTGTTCACTGAAAGTCTCATAAAAGACGTGTATCGATCCTAATGCTAAAGGCCTACTGTGAGAGAAATTTTCGTCTCAAAAAGTAAAGATTAATCTGTTGTTGCATATTTCTGTCTTGTAGATCCTAAGTTCTTCGACAAAGTTCAGTCCCTAAGTGCCCTTAGAACAGCAACTTAAGAAATCAGGGTCTATATTTACTAGCTTCCGAGCATAATTAACAAAAATACAACATAACTAAAAATAAAGACATTTACATTAGGTGTGTGTGTGTGTGTGTGTGTGTGTGTGTGTGCGTGCGCGCGCGTGTGTGCATGTTTTAGGTTTTAGTACTACAACTGTAAAGCAAATATATACATATGTGGCTGTTACAACGTCTTTATGAGCCCATGAAAACATATACGCTAAATCACGTGTTGTGTTCTTGCACTGTTGACTCCTGGAAACAACTACTAATTTGGACATTTGTTATGAACATATTTTTGATTATGCTAGGGATACGTGTAAGTTGCATTTAGTTGTGAACTGTATATGAGTGACGTTAGAAAAGAATGGAAAAATATACCATTAGTTTAAGAACCTATAGTAATACGCTGTCGGTGTTTCAGTAAATTATTAAATTTCTTCAGGCGAAAATGACAATCGAAATTTTTTTTCAGGTTACTGTCATCAACATCGATATACTTGGAGAAATGCATTTATTCACTACAGGTTTAGATTATGGACCATCTACACAATGGAAAAATATTTTTGTAACTTCAGATGACATACATGTTATTTAACCAGGAAAGTACACTCTACTGCTGACTTGAAAATGTAAGACAATTTATACTTAATGCTGTAGTAAAGGCTTAGTTAGCCAAGTAGAAAACAGCACGGGAAATATGAAAACCTGTAAGGGCTGTAAGCACCATTTCTGCTTGGTTAACCCTGTACTACAGCATTAAGTATCAATTTTATTAAGTTTCAAGTCAGCAATAGCGTATAAATTGTGAAGGTGGCGAGTGAAGTCACTCCAACAACCACAAGTTCAACAAACTAAATAATGTCACAACTCATCCCGATTTCACGAATAAGCTAATCTCTATTGACTATCATGGCAGGACTCGAAACTGCAATCTTCGGATTGCAGGTTCGAATCCTGTCTTGGTCGTCAATAGAGAGTGTCTTATTCGTGAAATCAGATAAATATTCGTATTACAGGTTTGAATTGCTGTCTCTCAAATAGAATTTCAGTTTTAATTTTAATATAACTTTGCTTGAATTTAATGGTATTAAAACCATTAAAATGTTATTTTTTAGCTTACGGTCGCCAGACAAGGAAACGTTAGATACACAAAGATACAGGTTGCTGGTCTGAAAGGACACACAGTATAATAAGAGACCGCTAATAAAATGTTAGTTAACGGGCTTTATTCTTCGTCAGTTAACTTCGTGCTGAATGTTACAAAATATTAGTACACTAATACAAATTGTTTATGACAGAAGCATTTAGCTTTGGTATGTTGTCATTTTAAATAAAACACTGATACTTTTGAGGACCTACTTTATCAACTAAATAACTGTACAGCGTCTGGTAAATTATGCTGAGACGTTCGTCTCCAAACTGTAACTGAGAGAACAGCGGAATAATAACAGAAAGATTTTATCTTTTGTTTTAGAAATAAAAATTATCTGAGATATTATCTATTACGCCTATCACAAGTATATAAATTAAATCTTTGCCGCTACTCGGCGTATTTATTCCACACAGAATCGTTCTTTTCCCTTAAAAGATCAATTACAACATCCCTGGTTAAACATATGTACGCCATGTGATGTTGTAATAACAGATATTTTTCCACTGGAAGATGGTTCATGATCGAAACCGGTGGTGAATAATCATAAGACAGAACAGTGTGTATTATGCGTTTCTCCGAGAAAACGACGAGAAGGAGACAAGAATTCGCGATACCGAAGACCATCTTTGTAGTCAGTTCTGGCAAAAAGGGCTGTATTCCTCATAAACTTTTTTCGAAGATCTGGTAAATACACCGAAGACCCTTCAAACCGTGCGAGGTGTCGCAGTGGTTAGCACACTGGACTCGCATTCGGAAAGACGACGGTTCAAACTCGCATCCGACCATTTTGATTTGATGTTCCGTGATTTCCCTAAATGGCTCTGAGCACTATGGGACTTAACATCTATGGTCATCAGTCCCCTAGAACTTAGAACTACTTAAACCTAACTAACGTAAGGACAACACACAACACCCAGTCATCACGAGGCAGAGAAAATCCCCGACCCCGCCGGGAATCGAACCCGGGAACCCGGGCGTAGGAAGCGAGAACGCTACCGCACGACCACGAGCTGCGGACGATTTCCCTAACTCGTGTCAGGCAAATCGCGGGATTGTTCCTTTGAAAGGGCACTCCCGAATTTATTCCCCATCCTTCCCTAATCCGATGGGTCTGATGAAATGAAACTCAATGAAGGAGACATGCAACAAACGTGAAATCATCTTAAAGTGCATTAGTTATTTGTATACCCTAATGATTTGCATTTTAGTGTAGATTTCGAAAGTTGGTAGGGCAGTTGTTGGTTGGAGTGCTGACACATTACCTGCGTGTCCAGTAATGTTGGCAACTGGTGTGTTATGCATGGGGATCATATCAACCCGCAGCGCATCAAAAACAGCCTGAAGAAGACGCACTGAAGCGTTGAAACTGGTAGCGACAAAATAAAATAAAATCATAAGAACGGCTGTAGGTGTTTCTATTTGTGACTTACGTCTTTAGTTTCCGAGGATGTCTTCAGCGTTTGGAGGTGAAACATTAGGCACAGACAAAAACACGGCCTGTTGTGCCCATATGACCAAAATCAGCAACGATGTACGAGGTGCGCTCAAAAAAATAACTGGAGTATTTCAGTTTCACGGGCTTTATCCATACCAATTTCAAAATTTTTTTGATGTTGTTGGTACACATTTCCTGGTGTATGTTTGCGTTATCAGCTGTTTTGAACGTTCAGTTTATTGTCGACAGTTGAAAGAGCCTTACATGTTTTCGGGTGTTTGGCGAATTTTTACTTTTGAAGAAGACTAATCGAAGAAATTTCATTAAATTCTGCTTGAATAATGGAATGGTGTGCAGCACCACAATCAAAATATTGACTGTGGCTTTTAGTTAATATGCTATGAGTAAGACAAGAGTTTACGAGTGGTATAAACGTTTCAAAGAGGGTCGAGAAGAAGTTGAAAAAGACGACCGCCCTAGACTTCAATTACTGACGACTGTGTGTAAGAAGCGAAGAAAATGGTTCTGGAAAATCGTGAATCACCATCCGAGAGGTTGCTGATGATGTGAGCTTATCCTATGGCTCAAGCTAAGCATTTTTTTCATGTTTAGGGCATGAAATGTGTATTAGCGAAGTTTTTCCCGAAATTTACGAATTTGTAGCATGCTGGAATAGCTGTGCGTCAGCAACTTCTGCTAATCATTAAAACGAAAAATCAGTCCAAAGTAGAAAATCTCACTTTTTTTATTCACTCGATGACTAGCTTCTGATCGAGACCCGTCCTCAGATCATCGTAACATTCTTAAAAGTGGTATTTCCGAAAATGCAAAAGCCATCCCAAAAACGTGCAAACTAATCTGTATCTGTATGGGCAGTAAATGTTCGTCTGCACATTTTTGGCCGTTTTAGAGTGTGTTACAATCATTTGAAAATAATTTTCAGCCCTAAACTAGTCATCGCGTCTATAAATAAGTGAAATTTGCAACTTTGGACGGGTCTTTCATTGTAATGTTCCGAAATTGTTGAACTTCGAACAAAAATGATGTGGCGTAGACTTGCTCAGAAATTACTGAATGAGGCGGACAACGACCCAGAACTTCTAAAGAACGCTTGAACAGGTGACGAAATATGCGTAAAGGGGTATAACGTCAAAACCAGTGCCTAGAAGTCCAAATGAAACCTCCCTGAAGATGCAAGACGGAAAAAAGTCTTCATGTTCCATCTTATATGAAGGTTTTTCACACTGTTTTGGGGTAGTGCATCCTGAGTTCCTGCCTTGTTGGCGTATGTTCAATAGGCAATACTATCTGGAATTTATGCGCCGTTTGCGTGAAGCAATCCGAAGAAAACGGTCAAAAATGTGGCAAAACCACTCAAGGAAATTGCATCACGATAATGTTCCCGCTCACACTTCAGTGTTGTTCATGATTTTTCATCATCATCATCATCATCATTTAAGACTGATTATACCTTTCAGCGTTCAGTCTGGAGCATAGACCCCCTTATAAAATTCCTGCATGATCCCCTATTCAGCCGGCCGTGGTGGCCGAGTGGTTCTAGGCGCCTCAGTCTGGAACCGCGCGACCGCTACGGTCGCAGGTTCGAATCCTGCCTCGGGCATGGATGTGTGTGATGTCCATAGGTTAGTTAGGTTTAATTAGTTCTAAAGTCTAGAGGACTGATGACGTCAGCTGTAAAGTCCCATAGTGCTCAGAGCCATTTGAACCATTTGAACCCCTATTCAGTGCTAACACTGATGCCTCTTCTGATGTTAAGCCTATTACTTCAAAATCATTCTTAACCGAATCCAGGTACCTTCTCCTTGGTCTACCCCGACTTCTGCTACCCTCTACTGCTGAACCCATGAGTCTCTTGGGTAACCTTGCTTCTCCCATGCGTGTAACATGCCCCCACCATCTAAGCCTGTTCGCCCTGACTGCTACATCTATAGAGTTCATTCCCAGTTTTTCTTTGATTTCTTCATTGTGGACACCCTCCTGCCATTGTTCCCATCTACCAGTACCTGCAATCATCCTAGCTACTTTCATATCCGTACCCTCAACCTTATTGATAAGGTAACCTGAATCCACCCAGCTTTCGCTCCCATACAACAAAGTTGGTCGAAAGATTGAACGGTGCACAGATAACTTAGTCTTGTTACTGACTTCCTTCTTGTAGGAGAGAGCAGATCGTAGCTGAGCGCTCACTGCATTAGCTTTTCTACACCTCGCTTCCAGTTCTTTCACTATGTTGCCATCCTGTGAGAATATGCATCCTAAGTACCTGAAACCGTCCAGCTGTTCTAACTTTGTTCCTCCTATTTGGCACTCAATCCGTTTATACCTCTTTCCCACTGCCATTACTTTCGTTTTGGAGATGTTT
Organism: Schistocerca piceifrons; assembly: GCF_021461385.2. NCBI lineage: Eukaryota > Metazoa > Arthropoda > Insecta > Orthoptera > Acrididae > Schistocerca > Schistocerca piceifrons. Next base: position 211,946,618 of record NC_060141.1, read on the forward strand.
ATCTTCATACCATAGTCCTTACATTTATGATCTAGCTCTGAAATATTACTTTGCAAACTTTCAATCGAATCTGCCATCACAACTAAGTCATCTGAATATGCGAGACTGCTTATTTTGTGTTCACATATCTTAATCTCACCCAGCCAGTTTATTGTTTTCAACATATGATCCAAAATAATATGAACAACAGTGGAGACAGGTTGCAGCCTTGTCTTACCCCTGAAACTACTCTGAACCATGAACTCAATTTACCGTCAACTCTAACTGCTGCCTGACTATCTATGTAAAGACCTTTAATTGCTTGCAGAAGTTTGCCTCCTATTCCATAATTTCGTAGAACAGACAGTAACTTCCTTCTAGGAACCCGGTCATATGCCTTTTCTAGATCTATGAAGCATAGATACAATTCACTGTTCCACTCGTAACACTTCTCCATTATTTGCCGTAAGCTAAAGATCTGGTCCTGACAAAACCTCTAAGAGGCCTAAACCCACACTGATTTTCATCCAATTTGTCCTCAACTAATACTCGCACTTTCCTTGCAACAATACCTGAGAAGATTTTACCCACAACGCTGATTAAAGAGATACCTCTGTAGTTGTTACAATCTTTTCTGTTTCCATGTTTAAAGATGGGTGTGATTACTGCTTTCGTCCAGTGTGATGGAACCTGTCATGGTGTGGGTTCCTGTTGTCATGTCCTAGTTCATGAACCATGGGCAACGTATGAGTGGCCAAGTAAGTGGTCCTGACAGTCAGGATACCAGTTACTTTGGAATAAGGCTGGGCATCTCGGACATATTCTGAGTCGTGGTCACCTTTGTGCTGAGACGGCAAAGACTGCCAAATCCACCAGTTAGTTTCTCAACCGTTAGGGGTAAAACCCAATACCCAATGGGACCCGGAGCAAGTAAGGCTAGCAGCCTGCTTCTCTGGTACTTTAAATATGATGCTGGCAACAATCATGATTTTTAAGCAAAAAAAAAAAAAAAAAAACTGTTTCAGCGACTGTATTTGGTTGACATGGCTCCCTGACACTTCCTTTGATTCCCGAGGGTGAAGAAAACAATAAAAGGACGTCGTTTTGCCACCACTGATGAAATGAAAATAGAATCGCTGAAGGAAATGAACACTGCAACGAAATGTGAGTTCGGGAAGTGCTTTCAAGATTGGAAAAAACAGCTAGAAAAAGTGTATTATATCTGAGGGGGCTTGCTCCGAAGGGGACATTGTTAATGTTGATGAATAAATGAAGATTCTTAAGGAAAAACCGAAATTCCTTTTATTTCTTGATCACGCCTCGTAAATACCCGGCGTGAAAGCCTACAACATGTGTGGGACCTGACACAATTGTCGGTTTCACTTACAAACTAAAGTTTCGAATTCACCATGAGCAGTGCAAATAGACTCGCGTTGCGACGTGGCCGCTGTCACGGCGTACCTCTCAGTGGACTGGGTCTCCAGTCCGAGGCTGCAACAAAGAAGCCGCCATGTCCCTCCCCCCTCAGCCCCCTTCTCCCCCCCCCCCCCCCCCCGGTGCATTATTCATGGCTGCCTCCAGGGCTGCTGTCACCGCCGCCGCCTCCGCCGCCGGCCGCTATGCTAATGCACGTCGCTGCCTCGGAGCCCGGGTCCCGGGTTCGAATTTAGCCTGACAGCACTCCCCCGCGGCCGCTTTTTGCCGCTCGCGCGTCGCTTTCTTTCTTCGCTTTTCATTCCTCCCGCTACAGCGCCTATTTGACTTTTTCTCTCGTCTCGTTTCTGGAGCGGAGCGGAGCGCACGGAGAAGCCGAAGACGGGCCAGTTATTCGCAACCAGAGGGCATCCCTCGGCGGAATCGCATTTTCTCCCGTCGTGACCGGACCTCTCAGGACGCGACGGCCCTACAGAGGCACACAATCGCTTTAACGTCGTCTCCTGGAGATTCTGTTTGGTAACAGCAGCGTAATTGGCTTATTAACATATAGCTGAACGGATGCACCGGCGAGTCCAGTTTATATCACGCCGACAATAAAGCACGTCTTTGAGATACGTTTTCTCGAACTCCACTACTAATACGTCTTATACATTTGGTGCTCCCCACCTTGTAAATATTGAAAACATATACACAGTCGGAAAAGAAATCGCAACACCAAGAATGAACTTTTTGACACAAATCAATGTTGACAGGCGTGTTTCTACATCTGAAAAATGATATTTATTCATATCTCGGGCCAGTAGTATAAGGATGGCGCTAGTAGCTGCGTTCAACATTCTGGTGGCTACACCGGTTATTAATATATCAGAATTTCACAATTTCAATGGCTTACATCGCGTTTACAGTGCGTTAATCTGTGATCTGGCAATGTTAATCACTTAAATATGTTAACTAGACAAACATATTCCCGAAATTTCATTACTCAACATTAATCAGTTTTTGATGTTGCAGTTTTATTCTTCATTGTATTAACTCCACACCAACAAAGAGGAGATACTGCTAAACATAAGACCAGCGCTTGAAAACAAACACTTTACAACTACGAGTGGTCCTATAGCTCGTCACCAGCAAACTTGCTTTCTGTAGGAGGGTTGCCGGGTTCGATTCCTGGGCTCGAGTAAAGTACCTATCAAAAAGAATGATTGTGCCTGCTCAAAACAAAACACACAAGGACCAAAGCATATTAATTACCTGTTTCAAGGGTTATCAACATACGACAGCTAATTTATTAATAATAGATAATGCACCAATTCGTGCTTCACAATTGGCAGTATTACATAAATGCTATAATATATTTGACTGTAATAAAAAAGAGAGAATATAATGAATACCATAAATGATGTTCCTTCCAACCTGTGTTACAGACTGACAGAGCTTTAGAACTGCATTATTCATAACAAAAATGTTCAAATGCATGTTCACCTTGTTGAATGCACTGATGTAAGCGCCTCTCGCTATGAGGATCGACATATGTTAACTTTTACATAATACTGGAACCTAAATACAATAGAACGATAACACGTTTATACTATATTGTAAATACTCGTTATTTTCATTAAAGCTGTGCTTACCATGCGTGGGATGTGGTCAAAAATACTGAATAACGCTCCAGGCAACATCGGGTGCGCAGCTGATTGGTCTTACCACGACACGTTATACGTGGAAAGCTCCCTGGGTTGTTAAACGCCTCAAAATACGTCTAGAACGTGCTCAGAAGGTAGACGTCACGGCGGAAAACGTTGTGAATACAATCGTCAGGCCTTAGCTGCATTGCGAAGCATCTCCCCATAGATCAGTACTACATAGGTGTAGTCTTTGCTGGAGTACATTGCAGCTGTTAACCTGTTTGACTGTAAGATCTGACTCGAACTATAGACAGATGGCCACGCAACCTTATCTGAGTGGAACCGGGTGGAGATTCGCTTGCACGTGTCCTTCCCTTTGCAAACCAGTGACGAGGCAACGCTTGTTTCACTCGTCTATGCGGGAAACATAAAACTAAAGAGGACGGATTTCGTGGGCCACGATGTATATGTTACGGACGACGAAGTAAAGCAGGAAATAACATTACATTACTCTTGCATACGCCTATGCAATAACGTTAATGTCAGGGTATTTATGTAAGTGACGATGTAACTTGAGACTTCTTGTATACGTCAAATACATTTTATATTTACATTTTTTGCCATCTCCAGCGTTTCCACCAGCTGCTAAAAATTTTCACTACAGAGGTTGATTTTCGATCCTGTAAAATAACTGAAGTAGTACCTAAATTCTACAATTCTTTGTTGTTCTCTTGACACCAGAAGTTTTCTGCGTTTCCTTAAATTGCTTTACATGTTTCTGGTTTTCAGAGTACTCAACATGAGTAAAATATGTCTTGTTATTTGTTTGTTTACTTTGTAGAATAGAGACCAAAACTTTGTCAAATTTCGTAAGTATGTTACCGTAGACACAGTACGCTAAAATCACTTTAATACAACTGTAAACAATACTGCCGCATTATATGCACTTGTTTACCCGAAATTCACGAAAGTCATCGGTTTATTCATCACACTCCGTCTGAGCCTTGTAGTAGTATTCCTTTATAATCAAAGACGGGCTTTTATGCATCGTCATTGCTTGATTTTGTACAGCAGCGTTTCCTTTTCGAAGCCCCTCAATGCGCTGTCGTCCAAAAATAGTATTAATTATATACTAACGAAACAGACGCCAATAATTACGCAACTGGTCGGGCAGTGTTGTACTAAAGATCTTTAACTAGATAGCTAGGATTTCCTTGAATTTACGTTACGACCAACCAAAGATAACAGCGACGTTAATGACCTGCATTGGGTGACATATCCCATATTTAATTAATTTTCCGTAACATAATATAAAGGCACTCTCTTGCCATTTGGGTGGGAAACTGCATCTAAAGGTGGACGAATAAGCAATGATCAATGGCAGGAGGATGCAGAAGGCAATGGAAAACACTGCATTAAAGAACCATAATGCGTATCCACAGGTCAAGTGAAACGTAAGCGAAAAAGTGTCATGATGATCTCCCCATTTGCAAAAGATTCCGGACTAGCCCCCCATTCGGATCTCCAGAAGGCGACTGCTAATGATGAGGCAACCTTGAGAAAAGATTGAATAAGCAACGTAAGGATAACGCCCTACGCATCGGGTTGTCGAATGTTTGAAGTTTCAACGTGGTAGGGAAGCTAGAAAATCTGAAAAGGGAAATATGCTGAGGCTCAATCTAGATATAGTAGTAAAATTGAAAGAAGGCAAGAATTTCTAGTCAGACGAGTATAGAGTAATATCAGAAGCAGCAGAAAATGGTGTAACGAGATTAGGATTTGTTAGGACTAGGAAGATAGGGCAGAGAGTAAGTTATGTGAACATTTCAGTGCTAGGGTTGTCGTCACCATCGGGAAAACAAACAGGGACAAGAACAGTTCAGGTATACATGCCAACGTCGCAAGCAGAAGATGAAGAGAGAGGTAAAGTGTATGAGGATATCTAAGGCATAGTTCAGTACGTAAACGTAGATGAAAATATAATAGCCACGGGGGAATGGAATGCAGTTGTAGGGGACGAAGTAGAAGAAAGAGTTACGGGAGAATGTTGGCTTGGTAGTAGGAATCAGAGAGACTAATTGAGTTCAGCAATACAATTCAGCTAGTAATAACGAATAGAATCACAAGAGGAGAAGATATACTTGGGAAAGGCCGGGAGATACAGAAAGGTTTCAGTTAGATTACATTTTGGTGAGCCAGAGATTTTGAAATCAGATAATGGATTGTAAGGCGTATGCAGGAGCAGATATAGACTCAGATCAGAATTTAATAGTGATGAAGAGTAGGCCGTAGTTTAAAAGGTAAGTCAGGAAGATCCTGTACTCGTAGAGGTGGGATACAGAAATACTAAGGAATGACAAAATACGAGTAAAGTTCTCTAAAGTTATGGATGTAGCAATAAGGAATACCTTAGTAGGCAGTACAGTTGAAGAGGAATGGACGTATCTAAAAAGAAAAAGCTGGGGAGAAATACATAGGGACAAATAAAGTAACTAGTAAGAAACCAAGGGTAACTGAAGAAATCATTCAGTTGACCGATGAAAGAAGGAAATACAAAAATGTTCAGGAAAACCAGGAATACAGAAATACAGTTCGCTGAGGAATGAAATAAACAGGAAGTGCAGGGAAGCCAAGACTAAATGGTTTTAATGAAAAAATGTGAAGAAATCGAAAAAGAAATGATTGTCGGAAGAGAGCAACGGGTGTTCCACTGTTAAATGCAGAGGAGAGAGCGGGTAGGTGGAAAGAGTACACAGAAGGCCTTCATGAGGGGGAAGATTTGTCTCATGTGATAGAAGAAGAAACAGGGGTCGATTTAGAAGAGACAGGAGATCCAGTATTAGAACCAGAATTTAAGAGAGCTTTGGAGGACTTAAAATCAAATAAGGCAGAAGGAATGTATAACATTCGATCAGAATTTCTAAAATCTTTGGGGGAATTGGCATCAAAACGACTATTCACGTTGGTGTGTAGAATGTATGAGTCTGGCGATGTACCATCTGATTTTCGGAAAAATATCATCCTCACAATTCCGAAGACTACAAGAGCCGACAGTTGCCAGAGTTATAAACAATCTGCTTAACAGCTCATGCTTCCATATTGTTGATATGAATAACATGAAGAAGAACAGAAAGGTAAATTGAGGATGTGTTAGATGACGATCAGTTTGGCTTTAGGAAAGTTAAATGCACCAGAGAGATGACTTTGACGTTGCGGTTGATAATGGAAGCGAGACTAAAGAAAAATCAAGACACTTTCATGAGATTTGTCGACCTGAAAAAAAGCGTTCGGCAGTGGCATCTAAGAAGAGATGTTCGAAATTCTGAGAAAAATAGGGGTAAGCTTTAGGGAGAAACGGGTAATATACAAAGTGTACAAGAGCCATGACGAAACAGTGAGGGTGGGGGACAAAGAACGAAGTGCTCGAATTAAAAAGGGAGTACGGCAGCGGCGCGGGATTAGCGGAGGGTCTAAGGCGCTGCAGTCATGGACTGTGCGGCTAGTCCCGGCGGAGGTTCGAGTCCTCCCTCGGGCATGGATGTGTGTGTTTGTCCTTTAGGATAATTTAGGTTAAGTAGTGTGTAAGCTTAGGGACTGATGACTTTAGCAGTTAAGTCGCATAAGATTTCACACACATTTGAACATTTTGGAGTACTGCAAGGATATATTCTTTCAGTCTATACATCGAAGAAGCAATGACAGAAATAAAAGAAAGGTTCAGGAGTGGATCCAAAATTCAAGGTCAATGGATATCAGTGATCAGATTCGCTGATGACATCGCTATCCTCAGTGAAAGTAAAGAAGAATTACAGTATCTGATGTATGGAATGAACAGTCTAATGAGTACGGAATAGGGATTAAGAGTAACTCGAAGAAAGACAAGAGTAAACGGAAGTAGCTGAAATGAGAACAGTGAAAAACTCTACCTCAGGATTGGTGATCGCGAAGTTAGGGAATTCTGCTGTCTAGGCAGTAAAATAATCAATGATGGACGGAGAGAGGTGGACATAAAAAGCAGATTGGCATTGGAAAAAAGGGCATTCCTGACCAGGAGAAGTCTACTAATATAAAAAATAGGCCTCGACTTGAGAAAGAAATTTTTGAGAATGAAAGTTTTGAGCACAGAATTGTGCGGTAGTGAAACATCGACTGTGAAAAACCTCAACAGACAACAGTCGAAGCATTTGAGATGTTGTGCTACGGAATAATATTGGAAAATAGGTGGACTGATAAGGAAAAGATCGAGGAGGTTCTCTGGACAATCGCCGAGGGAAGAATTTGCGGAAAACATTGACAAGATTAAGCTACAGGTTGACAGGATATCTCTTCAGACATCACAGAATAACTTCTGTGGTACTGGAGGAAGCTGTAAAGAGTAAAAACTGTGGAAGAAGAAAGAGATTGAAATAAATAGAGCAAATAATTGAGCACGTATGTTGCAAGTGCTAGTCTGAGATGAGATTTTCGCACAGGAGAGGTATTCAGATAAACCTTTGAACATTACGTTCCGTACCGTACTCCGATGAGCGAACCGAGTTTCTCTATCTGTGTACGTCTGGGGGTCTCAACATTCTCTAGATTTGCGTGCCAACGGCTACCGATCGTGCGCGAGGAGGCAAACACTCCAGTAAAAGCAGACGGGTGATAGCTGCATGCAACAATAAATAATTTACCGGCTGTGATATAATTTCATAATTGATTATCGAAGCAAAGCCAGTCACAAAAATCTTTTTGAACTTAACCAATCCAAAATCAATTTTTACCCTACAGCAGAGTGTGCGCTGATATGAAACTTCCTGGCAATTTATAATTATGTGCCGGAGCGGCAGTGAAAGCTGGGACCTTTGCCTTCCGCGAACAAGTGCACTACAGTTTAAGCTATCCAAATACCATTAATGACCTCCACTAGAAGCTTTGCTTCCGCCAGTGCCTCACCTCCCACTGTTCAAACTCCACGGAAGTTTTCCCGCCTACATTGCGGGACTAACACTCCAGGCAGAATGTCCCAGGCTCAAGTCCCAGTGAGGCTCACAATTTTAATCTGCCGGTAAGTTTCAGACCAGTATACACTCCACTGGAGAGTGAAATTCAATTCTGGAAACAATCCGCCAGGTTGTGACTAAGCCGTGTCTTCGCTGTCTCCTTTCTTCCAGGAGTGCTACTTCCACAAAGTTTTAAGATGAGCTTCTGTTGTTTGCAACGTAGGAGTAAAGGCAACGTAGTGGCAGGAGTAAAGGCTTGAGAGGAAACCATGAGTTGTTCTTGGATAGATCAGTGGGGAGAGCACATGCACACTAAAGACAAAGGTCTTCGTTTCGAGTCCCCGTCCGGTACATCTGCCAGGAAGTTTCAAATTAACTACTATTTATATAAAGTGAATTCTATTTGGTGTTATACATGAGACGTAATTGTGGCAAGTGTAATATTTGAACTGCTTGCTGATTCCATAGATACCGTTCAGCCTTCCGAAATCGTACATTCTAATTAGTGTAAGTAATCCAAACTGCAACTGTGGAAACTCCTTTAATAAGTAACGCCATATTTTGCTACGATGAATTGACCATTAATACCAACTAGGACCACAGCATGATAACGTGGTTAGTAAGGGAAGAAGCAATTTGCGTTATTCCGTAAAATGAGCACAATGTGCAAATCCAAACAAATAGAAATACAAATACCACTACTAATACAAAGCTGAGGTACATTACTATAGTCCTAATTTTATTAACGACATTGTTATTTTCTGCAATTTTTTGCATGATTTGTTTCGCAGTTTTTGTTGCACAGTTTAGACACGCAAACTTTGTTCGCTGGTGGAATCTCTTGTCAGAAGTTGTGATGGAATCCATGTGTTGGAACCGTGCTACCGGTTGTCGGAGTTCATAGTTTGTCAGTTTACACTCTTCTGTCATTATGGTCGGCTGAGTACAAATCGTTCGAGGTAAAGTTATATTTTTCTACAAATATTTGACGTGTGGTTTCGTAGGCTTTGGTGTTGGTTAGGAGCGTCTGGATTCTGACGTCTTCTATGAAGAAGGTTCATTTTACAAAGACGTAAGCCAGTCTTGAACACGCTGCCTTGCCGAAGTCCTGGATTTGTTTCGTATAGTGGGATTTGACTTTCTTTTGTGTTACTAGGTCATTGACGTACAGTTTTTCTCAGATTATGTGGATCCTATAAGTTGCTATTGGTACTATGGCCGTTTTAAATAGTATCATCGCCGTTTTCATTGAGAGTTTTTAAGACTGTTGTATATTCTTAATTGTTATTGCTTCTGTTTCTCTTTCTTTCAAATGAGTATTAAATGATGTCAGTGTTGTTTGCAGGTGACACCAAGACATTTGTATTTTGGTAGTACTTCTTGGGGTTTGTGCTGAAGGACCAGCGTGTTCTTTGGGTAGATCTTACCACCTCTTCTGAAAATCATATGTTTGGTTTTTCTGTGGTTTATTTGTAGGCTACTTTCTACATGGCATAACGTGAGTCTGTTTAGCACGTTTCGTAACTCTTTTCTTCTGAACCTCTTGCCACGCCATCCGTATAAAGTATAGGTGTTGCTGAGATCTACATGACAATCTTCGTGATGTCTGCTGTCATGATGTTGAACAGTGTCGGACTGATCAGGTCTCCTTGTAGTACTCCTTCTTCTTCTTTTTTTTCTGTTAGACTGTTGGATACGATGATATCACCGGATATGATGATGTGCTTGTATCTTGGGATGCGTGAAAGTACTTTCGTTGATTGGTGTGTCACCAGCTAACAGGCAGAGTTACCGGTGAATGTTTTTCTGTTAATAGTGTCGAAGGCTATGCCGAAGTCTACAAAGGTTGCAAAATATTTTCCCTGGCTGTCTTAGTGTGTCTTGCGTTTGCTCTATTAAGCAATTCGTTGCATTTAGGGTGTGTCTTACCTCTCTGAAACCAAATCGTATCACTTGTGAACAAAGGAGACTGTTAAGTAATATTCAGATTCAGTTAAAGACTGTTTTGAAAAGTAAAATTTATTCAGCAGATGGGCATAAAAGATCACTATTTACACACACAACTGGAATCTAGAAGTATTAGCTGAACTGATAATACTAAGTTATGAATCAGAATATTAAATCCTCCGTAACGTCGGAAATATTACAGACTCGCAAAATGTATGAGCAGGAATCAGCGCAAAATTTCCTTTAAGATGAGACGTTTTATACTTAAATCGTCAGTCACTTAAACTTCGTAAAATTCCCCTTATTTTAGTTTACTGAGTTGACAAATATATTTGAGGATATAAAAGTGGACTCAAGTATGACTGCTACCATTTTAATATACGGCACATTGAAACATATATAATATATAGCACAAAGAGTCTTTCAAGTTAATAGTAAAGTAAATTAAGGTAGAGCTTACTCCAGGCAGATTAATTGTGCTATTAAATAAATTTTTGTACTTCGTTTTGTGACATAACATCCCTTAAACTGATGTCACTCGAGAGTAAGTTTATGCTGAAGTACGGCATGTAGACATGGAATAATTACAATTTTTATGAATGACAACCAAATTAAGCTTGGAGAAAGTGTAAAAATATGTCCGATGTGACTTATGAGTGGCTGCTGTTTACAAAATAAACGCCGTGCTTCGATTCATCAGTATTTACAGTGCCCACAGTACAAAGCGTGACATGCGAACTTCGAGACCAGAGACCTGTAATTGAGTGTAGCCATTACATTCAACACATTTGCAGAGTTCGTCCTCGTCTCTCTAAACACTGAGGAACTTCAACAAAAAATTTTCTCCTTAAGTCACGGTATGAAGATACCACGAACATCAAGAAACTTTGGATAACTCAAATATAGTGACGAGAAAGACAAAACTCGAATGAGGATGAAAACAAGTTATTCTCTTTTTAGACAAAATACTGTAAAATCCTGAATTATTATATATCAGCATGCATTCATGAAACAATTCATCATCTAAATTTAACTGTGGGGATATGGACATCAAGACATGACGTGACTGACGACGTTCGGTGGTAGATGATCGGTCAGTCCGACAAATTTCTTACGTGCAAATGTACCTCAGAATGAGGAAACCATCGTCAAATAAGTCTCGGGTTGGTTCTGCATTGCAGTAAGACATGATAAAAAAATTTCTGAGAGTGTACGTTTGGAGCACGTGAGTGTATGGTAGAGAAACATGGACTGTGGGAAAACCAGAACATAAGAGAATCGAAGAATTTGAGATACGGTGCTACAGAAGAATGTTGAAAATTACATGGACTGATAAGATAAGGAATGAGGAGGTTTTCTGAATAATCAGCGAGGAAAGGAATTTAGGGATAACGCTAAGAAGAAGAGGAGACACTACGATAGGGCATCAATTAAGACCGCAGGCATAATTTCCACGGTACTAGAGTGAGCTGTAAGGGTTAGAAACTGTTAAGAAAGACAGAGATGGGAATACATCCAGCAAATAATTGAGGATTTCGGTTGCAATTGCTGCTCTGAGATGAAAATGTTGGCACAGCATCAAACAAGTCAGAAGACTGATGACTTGAGAAACATGAATAACTAACTAAGGCGCAAGTAAAGTGCCTGGTCGTTATACCATCGAACAATTCTCCATCAATGTTTTTGGTGTGGCCACTGTAAAAACCAAGAAATTGCTATAAATTTATATTCATTACACAGGAAAGTAGGAGGCCTAAAGTGTTTAGAAGTAAATATAATCTACATTAAGATTACACTGTAATCTGTACTGGCCAAGTAACAAGAGACTGCCACTTATATTTCACTGCTCCACATCAAGCAAGAAAACAATGAAAATATATGGAAGGTAAAAATAAAAACAGCTACTTTCATTTGTCAGGAAAAAAAATATAGGGTACTTGCCGAATACCTCTGGAAGTTCGGCTCATTAATTACAGTCTGCTGACAAAAATCGGTAAATTATTTCTCTGATTTTACAGTTCAGATTATTTCGTAAGAGAGAAAAGAAAAAAAGTACAATGTGTTGGAATACAAGTGCAGATATATACACACTGAGGTAAGAAAAATCATGGTTACTTCCAAATATCGTGTTGGATTTCCTTTTTCGCGGTGTAACGCAGCAACTCGACGTGGCATGGACTCAAGAGGTCGCTGGAAGTCCCCTGCAAAAGTAGTGAGTCATTCTGCCTCAGTAGGCGACATAATTACGAAAGTATTGCTGGTACACGATTTTGTGCACTAACTGAGCTCTCGGTTATGTCCCATAAATGTTCGATGGGATTCATATGGGGCGATCAGGATGGCCAAATCGTTCGCTCATATTATCCAGAATATTCTTCAAATCAGATGCGAACAATTGTGGGCCGACGACATGACGTCGTTGTTTGGGAACATGAAGTCCATGAATGGCTGCGAATGGTCTTCAAGTAGCCGAACATAATCGTTTCCAGTCAAGGATCGATTCAGATGGATCAGAGCACCCGGGCCATCCCATGTAAACACAGTCCACACTATTATGGAGTCACCACAGCTTGCATAGTGTCTTTTGACAACTTGTGTCCATTTCGTACAGGTGTCTGCGCCACAATCGAACCTTACCATCAGCTCTTACCAACTGAAATAGGGACTCGACTGACCAGGTCACAGTTTTCCAGGCACCTAGTGGGGATGATACGGTGACGAACACAGGAGAGGCGCTGTAGGCGATGTCGTGCTGTTGCCAAAGGCACTCACGTTGGTCGGGTCATCTGCTGTCATAGTCCATTAACGCCAAATTTCGCCGCACTGTCCTAACGGATATGTTCATCGTACGCTCCCTACTGATTTCTGCAGTTATTTCGCTCAGTGTTGCTTGTCTGTCGGCGCTGATAATTCTACAAATGGCGCTGCACTTGGTCTTTAAGAGAAGGCCGTCAGCCACTGCGTTGTCCGTGGTGAGGGGCAATGCCTGAATGGTAGTCTCGTCACACTCTTGACACTTTAGGTATCGGAATATTGAATTCCCTAACGATTTCATCAGCGGAATGTCCCATGCGTCTAGTTCCAATCACCATTCCGCGTTCAAAATCTGTTAATTCCATAAGTGAGCCGTGCACAGCTTGTGTTCATGCCCTTTATTGTTTGTCATCTTCTCTTTATGATACTACCGCTTCATTTTCTTATTCGCTTTACTGGCGTCAGAAAGTTCCTGTCTTGCCTGCCCGTGAGTGGCAGCAGCAGTGCTTCTCGATAAGAGCACTGTCGTGCAGCAGAAGTGAAGTCGAGGACGGAGTGCCAGTGAGGTGCGGTCAGCCAATGCTCGCCGACCGCTGGCGACACACATGAACTGTCCGACGTAAGGAGATAGGAGCGCAACGACCGTTGGGCGGTCTTTTGATTGGTCGTCTCATCGGGCGACGTGTATTTGGTCTTTTGACCGTTTCTGGGCCTCGTCACTTGGTCGTCTTGCCGGCCGTGGGTCGGTTCCTTCCTTTTGCAGAGATGTCGTGGCCAATGGGCAAGAGTTACCTCTGCATGGCTGGGTCCGAGTCATTGTGCTCGGGTCGCCGTGTCTCCGTATTCCGAACGGACATCGAGTTGAGTCGCGTTGGAGCTGCAGTCAGCTTCGGATAACCAAGACTTGCCCGACCGTTGGCGACACACGATCTAGGGACAGCTGAAGAACCAACCAATAACCTAATCAATAAGACGTTCAGTGGGAACGACCTGGGTTGGTCCTTCGGTCGGTCGTCTCATCGGACGCCGTGTATTTGGTCACCGACCGATTGTGGAAACTCTCTGTGAGTCGAATTCATTCGTCCTTGTTGTCCCACAGTGATTGCTTTTACGACTGTTAGAGTTCTTGTGCAAGTGCATTTATGTGGAACCGTGTGTAGCTTCTGTGATTTCCACTGAGCAGATGAAAGCTGTCTGCGTACTGGAGTAGTCAGTCGGTCGGTTGAAACAGAGCAGCGAGTGCGTCGGGTGGAAGGGAATTGATGGAATTGATTAGGTTATTGGTTGGTTCTTCAGCTGTCCATAGGTCGTGTTGGCACCCGATTGTTTAGTGTTACGCTTGGCTGCCTATCTCACCGAAACTGTTGTTATAGTTTCCTCCCCAGGTCGACTCTTGGAACACTTCAGTGCACCACTGTTTGTTGTTTGTAATTGCCATTTTATTTGGTCACAGGTACTGTGCCAGACGTTCAGCCGTGTATTAATATTGTCTGTTTTGTGTTTAGTATATGGCCTTCAGCCGAACTTCATGTCACTTTAAGATTAGGCAAAAAAAAGTGTTCAGATGTGTGTGAAATCTTATGGGACGTAACTGCTAAGGTCATCAGTCCCTAAGCTTATACACTACTACTAAACTTAAATTATCCTAAGGACAAACAGACACACCCATGCCTAAGGGAGGACTCGAACCTCCGCCGGGACCAGCCGCACGGACCAAGACTGCAGTGCCTTAGGCCGCTCGGCTAATCCCGCGCGGCTAAGTTTAGGACTTCGGCTGTGTTTTATTTAAAATTCTTGTTGCTCTGTATTTAGGCCTTCAGTCGCGTTTGTTTCAGAATCTGAGGCATTAATATGTAAATCTTTGTCTGTAAGGTTGCTCTTTAATTATCTTGAATTCTTGAAACGTCCTTCAGCCGTGTTCTGTAAATGTTCATCTTAAGGTTGTCTTTAAATATTTTGAGTAATTATTTGGGCCTTCAGCCGACAAGATACTTCAAGTTTCCTTAAAATGTTTTTTTGTTGTACTGTGTAAAACTTTCATCCTTGAAGCCTCTCTTTTATTACGTGAAAAAAATTTTTTTAATTGCGCTTTCAGCCAAAGAATTAATTTGAATTTTCTTTAATATGTCATTTAGCCGAAGTTTGTAAATGCTTGGCTTTTAAAGAATTTCCTTAGCTGATCTGAACTATTACTTCGGCCTTCAGCCGAGAAGATATTGCAGCTTTACTCAGGTAAGGCTTTCAGCCGTTTCTTTAAATCCTGGTGTTTTAGAAGAAATTATTTAAACTTATTTGGGGAAATTACTTGAGCCCTCAGACGTGATTTGATCTTGTTGTTTTAAAGGGAAAACTGTGCATTTCTTTCGAGGAATAGCGCAGTGTGTTTTGGTATAAAAAATGGTTCAAATGGCTCTGAGCACTATGGGACTTAACATCTGAGCTCATCAGTCCCCTAGAACTTAGAACTACTTATACCTAACTAACCTATGGACATCACACACATTCATGCCCGAGGCAGGATTCGAACCTGCAACCGTAGAGGTCGCGCGGTTCCAGAGTGAAGCACGTAGAACCGCTCGGCCACGCCGGCCGGCCTGTTTTGGTATAACTTACAGTAATTGATCTTGGCCTCTTTCCACAACGTGATCCGCTCTGTAATGCGAAAAACCAGGATCCAGTAAGCACGTCGAAAACCTTTTCACATGAATCGCCTGAGTACAAATTATAGCTCCGCCAAATCATTGCCCTTTGATACCTTGTGTACGCGATACTACCGTCATCTGTATATGTGCATATCACTGTCCCATGAATCCTATCACCGCAATGTAAATGTACGCTCACATATACAGATTTCTTTTACATATTCGAGTGGCTGATACACACATTTAACATACGCAAACATATAATGTTTCACACTAGATTGTTAAAAGTCGTCTACCGCATTTGTGCTGATTTCAATAGTTTTACAACCACATATAGAAGTTTCACTCTGTACTTGAGGGGACGAGCAGCTACCTTTACTACGTAAAGCTAATGGATACTTTGGAATTGCGGTTCATTTTCTGGACACATTGGCCTATCTGGTGCAGAGAGTAGGAGCTGCGACGCGCAAGCCCGCCATCGATTTAGGCCGAGGAAAGCTGAGGGCAGGGCAGCGTCCACTGTGGGAGCGGCGGCGGAGGCGGCGGCGGAGGCGGGCGCTGCCCCCGGCCCCGGCCCCGGCCGCCGGCTGCATTTACAAGCCGCATTGTCCACGGCGCCCCGTCACATCTATTACGGCCAGTTTCTTGTTAGGAGACGCCCCGCCCATTGTGTGGAAATTCTCTGTGCGCGCCCTCCGGAGGCTTGCCGGACTTGACGAGGGCCGACGGCCGGGCTCGACGGCCGCTCCACAGCCGACAGCCGAGACGTGCTCCTCACGGCTGCGTTCTGGGCCCGCCGCTGCCGTGCCGGCAGTCTTCTGCCTCCGGCCTCTGCGCCGCTCCAAAGGCGCATTTCAACTGGCGAGGACCCTAAAAGTATGTGCTTACAAATAAAAGGCAGGGAAGGCACCGCTGAGGTAGGCAGCAGTGCACTTTTCCCTCCTTTTATCCACCTGCTCTAAATGTAAACGTGTAATGCCAGCTAGATCCGATTTCTTCAATTTCTATAATTATTCGCTACTAGCTGTGGCTCATTGTGGGTAAATGGAAGAGAAATAAAAGACGCAACTTTGAAGTATGTATGAATGTTGGGTATACACTACTGGCCATTAAAATTGCTGCACCACGAAGATGACGTGCTACAGACGCAAAATTTAACCGCCAGGAAGAAGATGCTGTGATATGCAAATGATTAGTTTTTCAAAGCAGTCACACAACGTTGGCGCCGGTGGCGACACCTACAACGTGCTGACATGAGGAAAGTTCCCAACCGATTTCTCTTACACAAACAGCAGTTGACCGGCGCTGCCTGGTGAAACGTTGTTGTGATGCCTCGTGTAAGGAGGAGAAATACGTACCATCACGTTTCCGACTTTGATAAAGGTCGGATTGTAGCCTATCGCGATTGCGGTTTATCGTATCTCGACACTGCTGCTCCAGTTGGTCGAGATCCAATGACTGTTAGCAGAATATGGAATCGATGAGTTCAGGAGGGTAATACGGAACGCCGTGCTGGATCCCAACGGCCTCGTATCACTAGCAGTCGAGATGACAGGCATCTTATCCGCATGGCTGTAACGGATTCTGCAGCCACGTCTCGATCCCTGAGTCAACAGATGGAGACTTTTGCAAGACAACAACTATCTGCACGAACAGTTCGACGACGTTTGCAGCAGCATGGACTATCAGCTCGGACACCACGGCTGCGGTTACCCTTGACGCTGCATCACAGATAGGAGCGCCTGCGATTGTATACTCAACGACGAACCTGGGTACACGAATGGCAAAACGTCATTTTTTCGGATGAGCCCAGGTTCTGTTTATAGCATCATGATGGTCGCATCCGTGTTTGGTGACATCGCGGTGAACGCACATTGCAAGCGTGTATTCGTCATCGCCATACTGGCGTATCACCCGGCGTGATGGTATGGGGTGCCATTGGTTACACGTCTCGGTCACCTCTTGTTCGCATTGACGGCACTTTGAACGGTGGACGTTACGTTTCAGATGTGTTACGACCCGTGGCTCTACCCCTCATTCGATCCCTGCGAAACCGTACATTTCAGTAGGATAATGCACGACCGCATGTTGCAGGTCCTGCACGGGCCTTTCTCGATACAGAAAATGTTCGAATGCTGCCGTGGCCAGCACATTCTCGAAATCTCTCACCAATTGAAAACGTCTGGTCAATGGTGGCAGAGCAACTGGTTCGTCACAATACGCCTGTCACTACTCTTGATGAACTGTGGTATCGTTTTGAAGCTGCATGGGCAGCTGTACCTGTACACGCCGTCTAAGCTCTGTTTGACTCAATGCCAAGGCGTATCGAGGCCGTTATTACGGCCAGAGGTGGTTGTTCTGGGTACTGATTTCTCAGGATCTATGCACCCAAATAGCGTGAAAATATAATCACATGTCAGTTCTAATACAGTATACTTGTCCAATGATTACCCGTTTGTCATCTGCATTTCTTCTTGGTGTAGCAATTTTAATGGCCAGTAGTGTACGTCTTAATCGTCTCTCCCCTACCTCTCCTATATGAGGTGTCACTCTTAAAAGCTGACAGGCGCAGTTTCCCTGGTGTTTCCGTATGCATTAGCAATTTTTTAATTTCAATATATAGCGCGAGTCACGTCAAACAATTATAGCTCATCAAATTTTTTATACTACGCCCAGTGTTAACGCAAAGCGTCGGTTTTCTTCCCGTTACAATGATGTTTTAAAGCGAAATTTTATGTGCGCGGTCGATTACGTGGTGCCAGATTAGTCTAGTGCGATATTTTGTATCGATATGAATTCACAGGGCCGGTAAATCACGAAGAATAACGAGTACTCCAGGAGCGAATGAGCAGCAGCAATGCTGTGTGCCTGTAGCAGTCAGCATGGGCCAAGGAAGAACTGTCACTACTTGAGTGATGGTTATTTTTCCTCTTTTACAGTTCCTCTTAATACATATCGATTAAACGAATATCACACTAGACTATTTCGGGACCGCTATATTGAATGAGAACTTTAAATCCCACTTTAAAAATAATTTTGTTTGAAAAAGATAAAAAACCGACGCTTTGCTACCACACTGGGCGTCGCATGAAACAGTGGCGAGTAGTATTTCATTCGGCTGACTCGACTCGACTCGTCCGTAAAGCAGATGCCAGACTGAGATTCATTGGAAGAATTCTAAGGAAATGCAGTCCGAAAACAAAGGAAGTGGGTTACATTACACTTGTTCGCCCACTGCTTGAATACTGCTCACCGGTGTGGGATCCGTACCAGATGGGATTGATAGAAGAGGTAGAAAATATCCAACGGAGAGTAGCGCCCTTCGTTACAGGATGATTTAGTAATCGCGAAAGTGTTACGGAGATGATAGATAAACTCCAGTGGAAGACTCTGCAAGAGAGACGCTCAGTAGCTCGGTACAGGCTTTTGTTGACATTTCGAGAACATACCTTCACCGAGGAGTCATGCAGTATATTGCTCCTTCCTACGTATATCTCGCGTAGAGACCATGAGGATAAAATCAGAGAGATTAGAGCGCACACAGAGGCATACCGACAATCTTTCTTTCCACAAACATTACAAGACTGGAATAGAAGCGAGGACCGATAGAGTTTCTCAAAGTAGCCTCCGCCACACACCGTCAGGTGGCTTGCGGAGTATGGATGTAGATGTAGACTTACACATTACAGAAATTAAATTGCTAATATCCGCCGAAACAATGGAGAAACTGCGCCTGCGTGCTATTAGGAGAGACACATTGCATATTAAAAATATCTAACCTATGTCCGTCCGAATGTTCATTAGAGACATTTGTAAAAATTTGGAGTAAATCGGTCAAGAAATTTTCAAGATTTTTAGTAATAACGTTTCCCCTTTACATATTAGATACTATTAATATCTTACATATATCTAAAAAGTGCCAAATGGTTCAAATGGCTCTGAGCACTATGGGACTTAACTTCTGAGGTTATCAGTCCCCTAGAACTGAGAACTACTTAAGCCTAACTAACCTAAGGACATCACACATATCCATGCCCGAGGAAGAATTCGAACCTGCGACCGTAGCTGTCGCGCGGTTCCAGACTGTAGCGCCTAGAACCGCTCGGCCACTCCGGCCGGCAAAAAGTGCCATTTAAAGCACGTACTTATTCGAAGGCAATGTCGTCAAAATTTCGAAACAATCGACGACGAACTTTCAGAGGTGTACGATTTTGAACAAACGAACATGACACATATTTCTGACATATTGTCGGTGGAACAGCGAACAGAGGAATACTAAAAAAGTTTCAGTCGTAGCCTATAGCAGCGATTCACTCAGTTTGTCGACTGGCTACCGGTTTCGGCGCACAGTACCATCTTCATGCCGTTCTTCGATCAAAAAAATTCGATTACATAGCACACTAGTTACAAAAACGTAATACTCTATGACAGAAAACGTATGGATGTAGCGAACATTAAAACGTACAAGTAGCCACTTACCCGACGCATACCGTCACCACAATGGCTTCCCTAGTAGCTGTGTCAAATACTGAAAGAAGAGATCAGTGTTGAGCTTTAAATGTACGTAAATTCCGGCCAGCTTTGGTTAGGGTACCAACCACGTACAGAGTTTGTCCCTCCTTCCCCAGCTTTTTCTTACCTTTTAGAAAATCACAATGTAAAGGATATCTGAAAATAGTTTCAAATTACGTAATTACTTAAGGAAATAGTCCCCACTCTAATGAAACATTAAAAGCGAAATCGTAAATGTGTTTAGCCAAGTAACAGTTTACCGTTCTATGCAGTTTATATCACCGTACAACGTTGATCTCACCATGAATCTTTAATTAAGCAATTGTGATTGTAATAACAGCATTAAATTATACTCTAAAAGAACAAAATTATTTTTACTGAAAGGAAATCTAGCGCCCAGAGGGAAGATTTGACCAAAATTTCAAAGCAGTTGGCGGAGAGCTTTCGGAGATTTTACGATTTTGTATTAAATTCTACTTATATCGATTGTAAAGTGTTTATTACTGACATATTTTTGTAGTATCATCTGTCTTTAACAGACCTCTTCGTTTATCAACAGTGAACTTGGATCCATTGGCAAAGGTTGGGAGATTCTTCAGGAACGCTTACTGAGTATTTAACATACGAGACCCGCAGACTCGGTGAGGCATTGCAGAGTAACTGAATTTCGCTTCATTTTTTACCCTCTTTTATCTTTGCACCTACATTGCAATGAAAATGTCTGCACAGTACTAAAAACGTAGACGGTTTGCACTGTGTGCCTTGATTGGAAACAAAATAATATACTCACGGCATTTACTGCCCACCTTATTTTTTGCATTCAGAACTGCTTGGTTCTGTCAAGGGTTTGTCTTTCAGACGGTGTTAGTTGTTAGTTAACACTGATACACGGCAGTGTAGATAGATTTGGTGACAGACAGTTCGCCGATATGTATATCGTGCATTGATTTGCTAAGTGCAATGAAGAAGTGACACATCACGGCTACGTTGAACTCTTCCTGCAGCGACGGCAGCCACACTACAATAATTTTGCGTCTGCCTGTTGTTGCACTATTCTTGTACGTGTCCGCAACTGGTGGTCTCGCGGTAGCGTTCTCGCTTCCCGAGCACGGGGTCCCGAATTTTCAACTGCCCCGAGATGACTGGGTGTTGTTGTGTCGTCTTCATCATCATCATTCATCCCCATTACGGTCGGAGGAAGGCAGCGACAAACCATCTCCACTAGAACCTTGCCTAGTACGGTGGTGCGCGTCTCCCGCATCGTTCCCCTACGCTCTGTCAAGAATCATGGGGACTTCATTTCCATTCTTGTACGTACTGCAGTTTGAATATAATAGATTTTTCCACTGTTGTGAAAGTATTTTCACGTAAACAAAACCTGGTCTGGGGTAACATCTCAATAAACCATGATTGCGTTATTATGTAAAATTTTTTTGTTTATTTATAGATGCAATCACATGTTTATGACACAGTCATAACCGGTTTCGGCCATGCAATGACTATCTAAAGGACGCATACACTGAACACAGGTTCATGCGATGTCAAACAACGCCTTTACAATCTGAAGATGGTCACTGTATGGCCGAAACCGGTTATGCGTTATTACTCCGTACTGAAGCAGACCACGGGTTTCTTGTACTAAAGCACTCAGAAAAGAGCCCTGAACAACTTCCGAATTTTGGCGGTGATGTTCGCGTTTACTCTGTGTAATTCTGTAATATTATACAGGTGTTTTAACAGTAGCATTTATTATTCGACAAGCCTGTTTACTTATATAATACATGATATTCGATTCTCTGACGTCATGGTCGAAAACGGAGAGAGATTAGGGTTTAGCGTCCTGTCGAGGACGAGGTAATGAGATGTGGATCACAAGATCGGACTGGGGTAGAAATGGCGAGGAAATCGACTGTACACTTTCAGAGGATTGACCCCGGCCTTTTTCCTTAAGGGATTTGGGCAAAGATTGGAAACACTTAATCAGGATGAACGGAAAGCCATATGAACTGCTCTCCTCCCTAGTAAGAGTTCAGTGTTGTAACAATTGCGCCACCTTGCTCGATCTTCCAAGAGGAAGTATTCAGATACGTAAACTCAGGACGCTATTTTGTTCTTGGGTGCTGTCTCACATTTAGCGTTACAGCTTTAATCAGTTTTAATGTTTAAGAAAATTATAGCCCTGTGGCACAGAAAATACTTGAGACCGTGATGTAGATGAGCCAGTCGCTTACTGCCGTCTCCCGCGTGATTTCTCCCGAGTACTTTGCTGTCCCGTTAGGTTTGAGAGAGTGGAAGGAGCCGACGTGTTTAGTGACAGTTGAATGTAATAGAAAATTTTGCTGCCGGCCGAAGTGGCCGTGCGTTTCAAGGCGCTGCAGTCTGGTACCGCAAGACCGCTACGGTCGCAGGTTCGAATCCTGCCTCGGGCATGGATGTTTGTGATGTTCTTAGGTTAGTTAGGTTTAACTACTTCTAAGTTCTAGGGGACTAATGACCTCAGCAGTTGAGTCCCATAGTGCTCAGAGCCATTTGAACCATTTGAAAATCTTGCTCTCGATAAAACAACTTATGTCCTTTGTTGCGTGTTATGTGAAGCGTAATTCGCAAAAGGTATCCTCCTCCGTAGCTGAGTGGTCAGCGCAGCAAACTGTCATGCCGAGGATCCGGGTTCGATTCCTGATGTTGCCAGGGATGTTGCCGCGCTGGGTAGTGCGCGGTCTGAGGAGACTTGGAGGTTTGAGTCCTGCCTCGGGCATGGGTGTGTGTGTGTTGCCCATAGCATAAGTTAGTTTAAGTTAGATTAAGTATTGTGGAGGCTTAGGAACCGATGACCTCAGCAGTTTGGTCCCATAAGACCTTACCACGAATTTTCAGATTTCACCAGGGATTTTTCCCGGATGGGAGGACTGGAACACGGTGCTCTAACGTCGTGATGCCAACTGAGGAGCTGCGGCTCCAGGTCACGGAAACTTGCAACGACTCTCCCGCAACGAATACGGTGATGCCTTTCGTAGAACATGACATGGTGGTCGGTAGGCACCAGGGCCTGTGGACGGAGTTTACGTAAATTGTGGAAAACGTGTGCGGAACTGTTTGTGCAAGAGCTTAAGACTGGAAATATGGAAAAATTTACAGCAAAGTCTGCAGAGTGAAACTTACTGGAAAACTGGGCCACGAACTAGCTCTATAGTGAATAAAAACGGTAA
This sequence comes from Schistocerca piceifrons, assembly GCF_021461385.2. Classification (NCBI taxonomy): domain Eukaryota; kingdom Metazoa; phylum Arthropoda; class Insecta; order Orthoptera; family Acrididae; genus Schistocerca; species Schistocerca piceifrons. Next base: position 211,969,702 of record NC_060141.1, read on the forward strand.
CTGTCATAAACAAGAGTCAATCGTGTGTCAGTTTAATCCATCTAGGGTGTTTCACAATTTATGTTACACATTGCTAGAGTTTGCAGAGTATCCTAGAAGATCAAGTTTTACAATCTCAGACCGAAAATGTCATCCAGTGACGTTACTGACAGTCAAAGTTATGGGCGCTGGCGCCTGTAAATATACACGGTGATTCCATGACGATTTTGCAAGTCATATCATTCTCCATCATCCCTGAAGTGTACCCAGATGAGGCTTGGGTTCCTGTACCGGAAACGAACGAGTCGAAAGTTATAAGAGAACGTCATTCTGGTACCCCTCACAGTGGGATAAATGTACCGATACTGTTGTTGCTAAGTATGTAGGATATGCGACTTTGAGAGGTGCTCGTATTGACCAAGATAAGAAAAAATGTCTGTTAAACAAGGAGTCTGAAATGCATACCTGAGAAGCTATGAGCACTTGTTCGTCTTTGCTTGTGTAACACTTCACCTCTATTGATTGTAGCTCTATTGACTATAGCTCCTAAGGTATGCATTTTAGAACCCATGTTTAATAGACATTCTTTCTTGCCTTGGCCCGTACTATCGCAGATAAAAAAACTGATCCTAAGCCCGTTGATCAATTTCAGCTGAACTTTGTACACATATTACTTACTATCCCGAAAGAAACACTGTGGGGGTAACAACTAGCAGTGTTATGTTGGGATGGCGGTCATAACTTGGAGAGAGAATGGGAAAGGAAGAGATGGACAGAGACGGGGTAGGAGGAGAAGGACAGAGTCGCGGAGGAGGAAAAAGACGAGAAAAGGACAGAGAGAGAGAGGAGGAGGAGAAGATGGGCTGAAAGAGGCGGTGGAGGAGTTAGCAGAGGGAAGGGGGAGGAGGCGTTAGAAGGTGCGGGAGGAGATAGAGGGAGCAGGAGGAGATGGACACAGGGGAAAATAGAAAACGGAGAGAAGGGTGAGGTGCTGATGGACAGAGAGTGTCCCCATATATGGGCAGAGAGAGGGGGAATACCACGCAGGTAGGAATAGGGGCAGAGAAGCTGGACAGAGAGCGAGTGGTGGATGAAATGGATAGACAAAGGGTGACGAGAAGAAACACAGAGAATGAGGCGGAGGAGACAGACAAAGAGAGGCGTAAGGAGGAGATGGACTAATAGAACTGGAATAAACAGATCCGAACAAAGCCAGCCACTAGCTAGGTGCCAAAATTTTCCAGTCAACTTCGCTTTTTTGACTGGAAATGCAATAATTTCTGCTGCTTGCGTCGTAGTTTTAAAACAGACGTATTCAAAGGCGTTTCACTCTTCACTACTGACCCTACGACATATCTTAGAAACTGGATTAAGAAAAGGCAAACCTACGTTTCTAGCATTGTAATTCAGTCAGAGACAGAAAAGGACTTGGAAGAGCAGTTGAACGGAATGGACAGTGCCTTGATAGGAGGATATAAGTTGAACATCAACAAAAGCAAAACGACGATAATGGAATGTAGTCGAATTAAGCCGGGTGATGCTGAGGGAATTAGATTAGGAAATGAGACACTTAATGTAGTAAATGAGTTTTGCTATTTGGGGAGCAAAATAACTGATGATGGTTGAAGTAGAGAGGATATAAAATGTAGACCGGCAATGGCAAGGAAAGTGTTTCTGAGGAAGAGAAATTTGTTAACATCGAGCATAGATTTAAGTGTAAGGAAGTCGTTTCTGAAGGTATTTGTATGGAGTGTAGCCATGTATGGAAGTGAAACATGGACAATAAATAGTTTGGACAAGAAGAGAATAGAAGTTTTCGAAATGTGGTGCTACAGAAGAATTCTGAACATTAGATGGGTAGATCACATAACTAATGAGGAGGTATTGAATAGCATTGGGGAGAAGAGGAGTTTGTGGCACAACTTGAAGAAGGGATCGGTTGGTGGGACATGTTCTGGAGCATCAAGGGATCACCAGTTTAGTATTGGAGGGCAGCGTGGAGGGTAAAAATGTAGAGGGAGAACAAGAGATGAATACACTTGTAGATTCAGAAGGATGTAGGCTGCAGTATTTACTGGGAGATGAAGAAGCTTGCCCAGGATAAAGTAGCATGGAGAGCTGCATCAAACCAGTCTCAGGACTGAAGACCACAACCAACCATCACTCTTCCGAATCTGATTAGTAGTTTCGGAGAATTGTGACATTTAGAACTGAGGATTTATGTCTTTTGAACAGAATGCTGTCTCATATAGAGGTTCATGTGCTATTAGGGAAGTATGTCACATCGAACACGGAGCTAACAGTGTCGTACCGCAGCTGTACCGTGCGAAAAGGGCATAGAAGAACGGTGAATTTCATTCTGTCTATGTCGTTCACGTGTATCGTAAGCTGGTTACTTTGAAAAAAATAAATGTCTTTCGCGGATCTACTGAAGAAGTAACACGAACAGAAGAGTTGAGTTGCCTGACAGACGGGGTCTGACAAAAATGACAAGTAATCGAATGCGGAAAAAAAGAAAAAATATGGGAAGGGCACTGGAATACAAAGAAGACTGTAATGAGGAAACTTGCACCGGGTGGAGCGAACGGAGTAGATGTTACGGCAGCTGTTGCTCATAACCCATGCATTCGCTCCGTAGAAACTGCGAACGCCCTAGGAATACGTCTGCCAAGCAATTTTCGCCGGAAGAGTTTCTGTCCGTAGCATGTGTCGCTTCAGCAACAGATTCACCAGCGAAATTGTAGAAGACACATGGAATTCCCTCCTGATGCGACATCATGGGCAATAGCTTCATTCTTAAAAGAAGAAGGCAGGAAGGAACATTAGGGTTTAACGAAACGTCGAAATCGAAAGCATTAGATACAGAGCACAAGCTCAAATTGTTTCTAGAATGGGGAAGCAAATCGATCATGTCCTTTCAAAGGAACCATTCCGTCATTCGCCTGGACGTGTTTCAGGGAAATCGCGGAAAATCTAAATCTGGACGGGCGGATGCAGATTTAAACCGTCGTCCTCCTGCATGCTAGTCCAGGGTGCTCACCACTGCGTCACCTTGCTCGCCTCATCAAAGACCTGTCTTTATCGACAAAGCTACCTTTGCAAATGTAAGAAATATGCATTACTGTGTCGCTGAGAATACGGGCTGGCTGAGGAAGAACGAACACAAGCGGGCTTTTCAACTGGAACTGTAGTAAGCAACGTTTGGTGCGAGATTACTGGAGACTACGTGATTGCTCATTAGTTGACTTAATACACCTTAACGCGTAAAAAAGAAGTAAAATTTCTAACTAATGTGCTACCGACCTTACTAGACGAAGTACCACTTGCAATATATAAATGTATATGATACCTGCACGATGCACGATCACCTGATTTTCGCCACTGCACTTTTTCCTCTGCAGAAAACTCAAAGACTCGTGATCTAAGTGTAGAGTCATTTATTGTTAATCAAAACGTACTGGGTCCCGATTTAGAGCCCAGACACTACTTAAATTCCGAATAAAAATCGTCGGCAACGGCTGCCGCAAACTTCTGGCGTAGAAAGTTCAAATCCTTCTTAATGTCGCGTTTCTTTTTCTTTTCCTCAGTGTAAGAGCAGATCACAATTTAGTAATCAAGCTTAAGAGAATTGTACTGAAATGGTTCAAATGGATCTGAGCACATCTGAGGTCATCAGTCCCCTAGAACTTAGAATAACATAACCTAACTAACTTAAGGACATCACACACATCCATGCCCGACGCAGGATTCGAGCCCGCGACCGTAGCGGTCCCGCGGTTCCAGACTGAAGCACCTATAACCGCTCGGCGACAGCGGCTGGCAATTGTACTAAAGAAAGAGTGTGGAAAGAAGTGGGATACTGGAGTGTAAAGGGAGGATAAACGCATCTGAAATTCGCTAAAGATGTAGATAATGCGATAAGGAATAATACAGTAGCAGTTCAGTTGAAGAGGAGTGAATATCTCTAAAAGAGCAATCACATACGTAGGAAAGTCAAAGTTAGGTCAGAAATATCGGGTAAAAGAAGAAATACTTCAACTGATCGGTGAAAGAAGGAAGTACAAAAATGTTCAGGGAAAGACAGGAACACAACAGTGTAAAGCACTTAGAACTGACACAAATAGGAAGTGGACGGAAAAGACACCGCCGATCTACTGAAATAATAGGCATTACAAGTGATTATATGAGCAATTTTAGCAATTCTAAATTAATTTCAACTCTGACCAGTGATATAAGAGCATGTTTGCCAACTTCAGTATCATAGGTAAACCACCCCTTCTCGAGTTTGAGAATCTCGGTAGATGACTGTGCAGTCATTGTTAATTCTCGAACACATACATAATCAAAGTATATTAGACAGCACTCTACATATTTCTAACACCTACAGCGTATTGCTTAATTTACGATCTATGTCTACGCTGATGGGTGTCACAGAGGATTCGCACAGTCTTATGATGCTAAAATTAGAGACTGAAAGACGTCCCTCACACTCTCATCGACCAAACCCCCCCCCCCCCCGGCACTGGTACTTATTTAATATTTAATCTGCAACCGACCAGAAGTAGGCAGCTACATTTCAGGTCTCGTGAATGGATGGCGCTCGCTGAGTCCTCGCCCATCAAAGTTTACAAGATTTCTCGAGCTGCGTCCATGTCGAGGAGGTTAGCACTCCTTATCGATGTACAGTAACAGATTTGAAAGTGATGTGATCTAATAGCAGACCGTTAAGAAAAAGAAGAACTAGAAAAAGGTGATATTTTATGCGCGATGGAGCTTCAGACAGATGGAGTTCGAGACATTTTTACGTAAATCAACCAAGCCATAAATTTTAAAGTATTATTCCAGAGTCTAGGATCAGTAGCTCGAAGGTATTGTTAAGAGAGAGAGAGAAAATAAACACACACACTCCTGAGGCTACAACGTTCCTCACTTAAAACAGGCTATAATGTTATCACTCGTATGGAATGTAGCCCTGTTCGTATTCCAATGTAAGAAATATTTTTCAAGCGCATGACATACATCCTTCTTCTCGGTTTTTAAAATGGCTCCGAGCACTATGGGACTTAACATCTGTGGTCATCAGTCCCTAGAACTTAGAACTACTTAAACCTAACTAACCTAAGGACATCACACACATCCATGCCCGAGGCAGGATTCGAACCTGCGACCGTAGCGGTCACGCGGTTCTAGAATGAAGCGCCTAGAACCGCACGGCCACACAGGCCGGCTCCCGGTTTGTCTAGGATAAACTATGTTGTATGATCACATAAATCATAGTTCGTTTAGAGGAATGTGTCACGTTTCATCACACATGAGATCGAAATATGATGCAGCAGAGGTTTACAGTTAACGATCACAAGCAGACAGTGCTTTAAATCATATATAGAATACGCAACTGTATGCGAGTCGAACGCAGGCTGTGTAACGTGACTGCAGATGCATTTAAGTTTATAGACGCCTGACTTGTTCTGCTAATTGTCTGACCCATTTTCATTAAGTAATGGACTTAAAAATATGTTGTCGAAGTGTATAAAACTTCAAGAAACATAATTTCACGTCTTACGACAGATACACGTACTGTTAAGTGGTTTTATGAGGAGAATCATCTCTGATAATGCTTCGCAATTCCTGTCATGGGTGTGGACAGACACACTGAAGGAGATGAGCGTTAAACTAATTTATATTAGTAGATATTATCCTTCTTCCAACTGAGCAGCAGACGTGACAAGAGAAACTGGACAATGTCTGCTTACTTATGCACACTGCGATCATGAGAAGTGGTCTGATACGACTGGTAAGCTAGAAGTAATAATGAATGACATTTCACGCAACTGGCAGACCTCACCCATGAATGCACAGATTTCCCACACGGTGGGAACGTAGGAATAGCAATCAGAAATGAGTCTTGAGATAATCTGTTTAGTGCTGCAGGCGAGCAGAATGAAATGAGTGATGCAAAGCAACAGCTAATACTATTGAACTGACACACTCAGTAACCAGCCAAGGTATTGGTGTTGATCAGCCACATCTTTCATTAGTCGAGACTGAATCAATGTCCTGAAGAGTTGCGAAAACATTAAAATGAGTTAAGTAAGGAATTTAGGGTTAATATCCTAATGTTTTTCAAGTAAGATAATATAAGGGTGTCAAAGAAATGAGAATGTAATGTTGGCAGTCAAACATGACTGAGGAGGTATGAGATACAAGAGATGGTGAACGGCAGCCAGACGTGACATGACCAGAGAAACAAGAGAGGGTGAATGGCAGCCAGACGTGACATGATCAAGCAATTTCTCTATCATCAAGATGTAGCTGGCAGGGAGAGGGTCTTCATGTGCATCCAACAGCTAGCAGTAAGTGTCCATCTCCGACTGACACAGTTAATGACGCGCAAGCAGTGGCCCTGCAGAACTGACCAGGGACTGCACGGCAAAGATGCAGCATGTGGATGTGATCTTCTGGCACTGCCTGGACCACCAGAAGTATATGCATTCCACCGATGGCTGACTGGGCGATGTGAGTTAGCTGGCTGAGGGAATGGAGATGAATAGCTCACTGCCACTTCTAACTTATTCACCAATCTCCCAATTTTGTACGAATTAAGTGAAAAGTAGGAAATACAATTTCTGTGTGAAAAAGAACTCGCAGCAGTGGTGGCTGGCCAAGATACAGATACGTACAGTCAGACTAAGGGTTGTACCCACTTGGCGATGTGGCACTTTCAGTGACACTGCAACCTGTAGAACTCAACAACATCACTTTCTCAGTAAATGACGTAATGATGCACTGTTTCTGGTGGCCGATTCGTACATTTTGAATGATATGATAGGCCAGGAAAGAGGCTGATTGGCCAGCAAATAAATAACCACACTCATTTGGAAAGTCCGCAGCTTGTGGTCGTGCGGTAGCGTTCTCGCTTCCCACGCCCGGGTTCCCGGGTTCGATTCCCGGCGGGGTCAGGGATTTTCTCTGCCTTGTGATGACTGGGTGTTGTGTGATGTCCTTAGGTTAGTTAGGTTTAAGTAGTTCTAAGTTCTATGGGACTGATGATCATAGATGTTAAGTCCCATAGTGCTCAGAGCCATCATCTGGAAAAACAGATAGTGTCATTTATTTACGATGATATATATAAGTAACATATTCATAATCAAACGTATAAGTTGGGATCTCATGCTGTATGGATACCTCTGTGGTTGGAGAACTGAATGTTGGCCTTTTGTCCGGTCTTCTGTTGTACATAATCCTATGATAAATATCTGCTACAAGCTGAAGCCAGTATTACTACTGTTTGTCACAATTTCCTGATAAAGGACGTCAAATTTAAGCTGTCTGTATGTAGGTCCGGTGAATGTAAGTGAATTTGTTTATGTTCCAGACATTACAAAATCAAGTACTTGTTCCTCCGAACCCAATTATTTTCTAGAAAACCCTTCAATCATCACAAGCTCATCAATATAACTGTGGCTGAGTGTCATACTAGCTTGAATTGTGGCAAAAAATAATGTACATCTGTCTCATTAAGTAAAGCTTCAAAATTTTGTGCAACAGGTCACCTATTCAAGGACAGTCTCTTCATGCTGAAAGCTACTTGCTCTTTTGCTGAATCACACAAAAAGGAAATTCACACCCTTAATATCGAGGCAAGGAAGACAGAGAGATAACAGGTGCAAACACTTTGGAAGTCTCGATAGATGGTTTAATATTATCCATTTATGGAATGTGAGGTAAAGGCTGTTAAATTTTATTAGTAATAACGGGTAACATTCAACAATGTCTTTAATAGTAGTTACCATAATGTAATAATGCAATGCGAGAGACAGTGTGCTCTTCATAAGGTTGTCAGCACAAAGCATACACGGTTAAAAATCTAAAATCTCTAGCAGCACATCTGCTGCGTACATTACATAAAATACACAAATAAAAAAAAAGTTTTACATCAGCTCAGCTGCCAGAACTCCTGGCGATAGACGTTGACAGGGGATATTGTATCACAGACACAGTTCCTTTGATTGTTCAGAGATGTCACTAAACCTGCCCAAAGATGTAAACAACCATGCATGAGCAGCTCCTATTAGACAGAGGTGGTCCGACAGCCGATCAGTTACAGCCATTCCACCAGGAAGGAGGTACGCGGCTCGTGTTGTCTGTAGTTCAGCCACGCCTAGACAGTCAATACCGCTGTTCGATGGCTTCCGCATTGTTACTTTGTGCCAGGAAGGGCTGTCAACAAGGGAAGCGTCCAGGCGACGCGGAGTGAACCAAAGCGATGTTATTCGGACATGGAGGAGGTACATAGACAGGAACTGTCGATGACATGCCTCTCTCAGGCCGCCAAGGGCTACTAATGCAATGGATGACCGCTACCTACGGATTATGGCTCGGAGGAACCCCGAAAGCTACGCCACTGTGTTGAATAACGCTTTTCGTGCAGCCACAGGACGTCGTGTTACGACTCAAACTGTGCGCAATAGGCCGCATGATGCGCAACTTCCCTCCAGAAATCCATGGATAGGTCCATCTTTGCAACCACGAGACCATGCACCGCGGTGCAGATGGTCCCAGCAACATGCCGAATGCACCGCTCAGGATTGACATCACGTTCTCTTCACCGATGAGTGTCGCATACGCCTTCAACCAGACAATCGTCGGAGACGTGTTTGGAGGCAACCCGGTCACGCTGAACACCTTAGACACAATGTCCGTCCAGTGCAGTAAGGTAGACGTTCCCTGCTGTTTTGGGGTGGCATTGTGTGGGTCCAACGTACTCCGCTGGTATCATGGAAGGCGCCGTAACGGCTGTACGGTACGTGAATGCCATCCTCCGACCGATAGTGCAACCATATCGGCAATATATTGGTGAGGCATTCGTCTTCATGGACTGAAATTCGCGCCCTCATTGTGCACATCTTGTAGATGACTTCCCTCAGGATAACGACATCGTTCGACTAGAGTGGCCAGCATATTCTACCCAGACATGAACCCTTTAGAACATGCCTGGGATGCATCGAGAAGGGCTCTTTATGGACGATGTTACCCACCAACCACTCTGAGTGATCTACGCCGAATCGCCGTTGAGGAGTGGGACAATCTGGACCAATAGTGCCTTGACGAACTTGTGGATAGTATGTCACGACGAATACAGGCATGCAGCAATACAAGAGGACGTGCTACTGGGTATTAGAGGTACCGGTGTGTACAGCAAGCTGGACCACCACTTATGAAGGTCTCACTATATGGTGGTGCAACATGCAATCTGTGGTTTTCATGAGTAATAAAAAGGGCGGAAATGATGTTTATGTGATCTCTATTCCAATTTTTTGTACAGGTTCCGGAACTCTCCGAACCGAGGTGATGCAAAACATTTTTTGATGTGTGTAAAATAAAAGCATATTAGATGATGGGTCTTCTTCTTACTTTAAAAACGCCCGTTTTTGTAGTAAATGTCCTGTACAGAATACTTTAGAATAATTACTAACAAAAACAAATTTTGACGTTTTTTTTAACGTGCAAATGAGAGATGAGCATGGACGTGTGTGATGTCCTTAGGTTAGTTAGGTTTAAGTAGCTCTAAGTTCTAGGGGACTGATGACCTCAGATGCTAAGCCCCATAGTGCTTAGAGCCATTTGAACCATTTTGTGTTCCTGAGATGAAGGACGGTGCGAAAACGAAACTTGGTTCGAAAGAATATATTCTGAGATTACTGTAGAGACAGTTTTATTGTTTAATCCACGCTGCGTCCAGTAAATGAAACTTTCACTTAATTCCAAACCACCAGTTGTAGTGTCATCGATCTTTTTCGCAATAGGCCTACAGTACAACTGTCATTTTGTCAACTGTATATACTACAAGCGCTGAAAGAGCGCGTCTACATCTCGTAGACGAGAAAGTTGCAGTTTGTACGTTGCACAGAATAGTATCATTTCTTTGATCGCCCTTTCGTTTATTGAAAATTCTGTATCTGATAGAGTTGAGAGTTTAAATGTTGTCAGTCAAGTATGTGACGAAATTTCAGTTCCTGATAAACTAGAAAAATATTACAATGTGACAGAACATCTAAATCTATTTTTGTGACATGTGTAAGCATTTATTTATGGCTGTTGAACGAATGACAGTCACGCTCAGCAGCCAAAACCACGAAGTCTCTGTGTTGGGAATGACTAGATTGTGGGCAATGTCATACTCAGTCTAGCTGTGATGTTGACTTTTATTTAACTTGAGCAACTTTAGAGGTCACAGCATAACCGTACTCTCTTTGCCATGATATCTAATTTAACGAGAAAAATATTTTGTGTCTCAGCCTCAAATGCGACCAGCGAAATAAATTTCAGTGCTGCATGTAACTTTATTTTGGAGTGTCGAAGCAGACTTGATTCGAAACGAGTCGATTCATTGTAATTATGGTAACAGGAAATAATTGGAAATAATTTTTTTACCGTTAGATAACCGTTTTTTTGGGTGGGCAATTTTACATATGTATATTTGAATCAATAAAGCATATGGTGTTATAAGAAAACAGGAATATGAGTTTTAATTATCATCATTACAAAGGTTGGTAGTTGAATAGAGTCCCTGTGGGACGCCAATCTGTCTTCGAACTTTCGTTATTCCATAAGGCAAGCTATTTTCTTTGAACTAACATAATGATGTCGCGGTTAGACGCTACTTCCCAGGAACATACGTTCACAGCGGAAATTAGGATGATGTGAGCGTCTTTCCATCACCTGATGCGAGTGTGTCAGGAGCGACACCAGCCTCCAGACACACAGGGGTGCTAGCTGTGATGGTCAAAAAAATGGTTCAAATGGCTCTGAGCACTATGGGACTCAACTGCTGAGGTCATTAGTCCCCTAGAACTTAGAACTAGTTAAACCTAACTAACCTACGGACATCACACACATCCATGCCCGAGGCAGGATTCGAACCTGCGACCGTAGCGGTCTCGCGGTTCCAGACTGCAGCGCCAGAACCGCGCGGCCACTTCGGCCGGCTGTGACGGTCACGACAGGGCTGCCCTCCTCGCGGCGCCTGGTACGACCATAGCCTGCCTGCTTCGAGTGTTCGCACTCGGGCAAGCCGTGCTCGATCGCGGTGGGCTCGACCATGTATGAGCGAGCACCACGTCCTGTTGGTAGACCTCTAATATGAAGCACCATGTAGAATTATCCACACGCTGTGTTCTGGCGTCCGTCCCACACAACGCCTGAAGAAGGTGTGCTTCACGTGGAAGTCCCCTCATGTCACATTCCACGCGCAAAGCGCTGCATATACTACGAACATAGCAAATACATATATCAGTAGACTGTAGACTCTCATAGGTGCATTCGTGCTTACGTTGGCAAAGCCTAGGCAACCATTACTTCCGGGCCGTGTAAAGATATACGATATTGCAGTGCCTATGTTATTCTTAACTGCGATGCCAAAGTTCCTTTGGACATGCGTGCATCTCCATAGGAACTTTACATCGTAATTCAGAATAACACAGGCACTGCAATATCGTATTTATCCGCCGATACCGGACAATTGACTTTCAAGTAAAATGTCTCACTTGTACGGGAATATATATAATGGATTGACGACTATTGGTTGTAGACGAATGGTTGACGACATATGGAAGTTTGGGCCTGGCCGTGGGTCGTGCACGGATAGCCAAATCGTGAGGCGACCACTCGCGATAAGCGGGAAATCCCGGTTTCAGTCCCGGCCCGCCACAATATGGTTGTCCATATTATCAATTGCGAATACATATAAAGTATTTAATAATGGCTGTAGTTGCTGCAGTGCCTATTCCTTTGGATATGCATGCATGTTCTAAGAAACTTTGCGTCGTAATTCGGAATAAGACAGGCACTGCAGTATCGTGGTGGTGGTGGTTAGTGTTTAACGTCCCGTCGACAACGCAGTATCGTATTTATCCGCCGACACCGGGCAGGTGACTTTCAAGTATAATGTCTCACCTGTACGGAAATATACATAATGGATGTACGAGTGCAGGACGTCGGGACGTGGTTGACGACATACAGAACTTTGGGTCTGGCAGTGAGTCGAGCACGGATAGCCAAACGGTAAGGCGACCCCTGGCGACTGGCGGGTTCGAGTCCCAGACCAGCATAAATTTTGATTGTCGTCATTCCGTTCTACAGCTGACGGCTGTCCATATTCAAAACTGCGAATATATTTAATGTACGTGTAAAAGAATGTTATTTTGTAAACGCAGACAGTGACATTCAGGTCACAGGTTCTTGATGAAATTATAAATCCAACGACCACTGTCACGAGTCGTTTACATGTATATTAAACTGGTACGTAAACTTAATAAGCAAATCTCTCCCAATAAATCAGTCATGCATAAAGTTCTAAAACTGCTAATGTGCTGTGAAAGAATTTGCACTATTAGACGATGTTGTCAAAATAATTTTGATTACGATAAATAAGTTCTACTACAAAATCCCTGTATACCGGTAGCCATTAAGGAAATTCGTTTACGTTCAAATTTTTTTCCTGATCCACACGGTCGGGGATGGACTTTGTCTCCACGTCTTCGCACTGGGCCACGTGGCGAGAGAAAAGAGAACCCTTATCCTGCCGAAAAGACGTATGTAGGGTAGATCAGTGCAGCTACCGTGTAGGGTTGGCAACGTGAAGTGTGTTTTTAGCCGTGGAAGCGCACTACCCCGCCTCAGTCTCTCAGTTACTATCGTCTCATCTCATTCGTCGGATGAGTTTCTTGTCCTTTGTCTACTTTCCACTGGTATAGCAATATGTCACTATGTTAGCTAACAAGATGCTCTAAATTCCATTGGCTTTAAGTAAGGTTTGCAGAGTCCAGGCTCACAATTAATTCCACCGCATCAAATCGTCAGATGCTGGAGGAGAGACCACTCATGTCTAGTTTCGATGTTAAGGTTTCATGCTGTCATTGCGTTGGTAATCGCTACAGTCTATACCGCCACTTGCAAGGAATCTATAGAACTCTTATGGCTAGTTAACAACCGCAGTTCCCTCTTTGCAAAGTTTCCTCCAATTTTATTTGAAATTAGATCGATTTTCTTGGTCTCTTCTGCAAACATGTTAGTTAAATGGTCGATCGCCATTTTACTGTTCCTTTTCTAAGATGCTACGGGCTGGAGTATGCGAACTTCTCTATCTCTTTATACTGAAGATTGTACTTAAGTTAAAATTCTACAAGACTTTTCTTGTCTGTAACCGTCTCACCTGTGACCGAATATTCATACAGCAAGTTGTGGTAGCAACACCTGCAGTAAGACAAGAAGTCTGACGCTGTCACTGTCATGGTCAAAGGTGGATTTATCTGAAGATAAGAAATTACTTCTCTGCGAGAAGGGACGGAAGCGACGTAGAAAGACTAAAACCAAAATTTACTTCAGTTATTTATTGATGCCATAACATTCGATCTCAGGAGGCACAGGGATGAAGAAGATATATAAAGACTGATTGTTGCATGATTACACGATTGCAGAGCAGTCACTGGAAGCAATCACATCCATTAGATATCTTTGACTACGTGTGCGTAGTGATTTAAAGTAGCATCAAGCTGATCCCACATGAATATTGCTCATTAGTCTGGGGCCCGTACCAGTTAGGACTGCTAGAGGAAATACAGGTGAGCAGAAAAGAGCAAAACGTTCCGTTATAGGTTCATTTGTTAACACGAAAGTGTAATGGAAGTGTTCAGGTAACTCCAGTTGCAGACACTACAAGATAGGCATGAATTACAAGAGAGGTGTGGATTATTGTTAAAATTCCTAGAGCGTACTTTCCTAGAAGAATCAGCCAGTTTATTGCTTCCTCTTACGTACGTCTCACGAAAGAGCCAAGAAGGTAAAATTAGGGAGAGTCGAGCTCATATGGCGTCATACTAATAGTCGGTCATCCCACGGACTATTCGCGACTGGAACAAGAGAAGATGGAAGTGACAATGGTACGTGAAGTACCTTCTGCCACACACCATAAAGTGGCGTGCGGAGTGTAGATGTAGATCCGCAGTGCACCGGCGAACAGTCGTCTGTTGCGTGGCAAACAAGGTGCTGAATGGCCGAGGAGTATGCAGCTACTTTCAAAGGGAAGCAACGGCTTTCACATAATATAATCTACACAGATAGGTTACCACAAATACATCCATACTGTATAAATATATCGACGTGCGATGTTTGCCAAGATATAGCGGACAATATGGCGCATTTCCTAACGTTCGCAAATACTTTTTATCATTTATAGTCGCCGAATTACGACATCGATTTCGTTTTTTTTTCTAATGAAAGTATATAAATTTTTCTGTAGCACGTGAAAGGAGTTGCTAATAGAACTTCAACGACATAACATGTACGAGAGTGGATGAAGCAGTATCATGATAATAACGCAAACACTGTTCCGCCGACGGGAATAGAGGTTCACAAGCGTCTACCATGTCATACCAAATGTAAGCAAACACGTAAATGAGATGTGGTCCTTGTGTTTACCTGTACTCTCGAAACCCGTCTGTCTGGGTTCTGCTGTTACAGCAGTCAGATAATTTTCTCGCGAAGCTAGCGAGAACTCCTCAATGTATATAGTAATGGAAATCAGCATAAAGTAATAGTACAATGTATGTGGCATACTTTAACGAATTTATTGTGAAACTAGTAGATACATATGACATAAACGGTCATGATGGAAATACATAACATGAGTAACAAAATAAGGTGTTTGCATTTCCCTGATGGAAATTGGTTTAAAGGTACTAACTGCCCTGTTGTGTTATTGCACTGCCAGTACTTTGTCCAGCTTCCGTTCTTCCTAACTATCTCAAATAATCGTTTTAGCATTGATTTTCTTAAAGTTTGTAGTTCTTCCAATGAAATTGTCGCCCATTCTTCTCGTATCGCATTTTTTAGTTCACATATTGCCTCAAATTGCCCTCCATTGCGATAAACATGCCTTGCAAGTATTCCCCAACGGTTTGCCATGGAGTTCGTATCCGGCCTACGTGCTGGCCAGGGAAAGTCATCCATATCTTCAAACCACTGTTGGTTGTAGCCGAAACATGTCCAGATGCATTACCTTGTTGAAACATTAAACTTTGGTTCTCTAAGTCCTCGTACATTCTAATCTGTTCTGTCTCTAACACCTTAGTGTACATGTTAGAGTTCATTGTAGTATTCATCCAACCAATGCATGATTTACATTTAGTGCAGAAGATTGCCCAAATCGTAACATTTCCACTACCAAAATTTCTGCTCATTCTCACCTGCTGTTCTTTTCTCAGATCAAGCCAATGATATTGGAATCCATCTGATCCATCTTTAACACCCCACCTGTCACTTATCTGGTTTTGGTGTGTGTTCACCCCAGGTAACTGACTAACAGATCAACAGAGAGTGCAAAACTGCCGCAATGTCGGATAACGCAAAGAAAGTAATAAGGCCCTGTGACTCCTGATTGAAGTGCGGTGGCAGTGTTGACATTAATTGATTCAGAATTGATCCCATTTAATTAAAAAGGGGTACACATTGATGTTATATTCAGCAATTGAACACCAAATGCAAATGTTGAACATAAAATTAATTAAGAAAATGACTTGGTATTTCAAGTACTTGATTGAAAACAGATGCAGTCGATTAGCACAGATTTATTATAACTCACGACTTTCAGTCATGACATTACATGACTCTCCCAACAGGCAGTGGTAATAAATTGCGTTTGTGTGGAGTAAAGCGCGATAAATCAAAAGTAATTCCTATCGACTGACCCAGTGAGAAGAATTCTACAATACACAGCCCATGAAATCCTCATGGAAACTTTTCCGATGTGATCCAACAAATTAATCAGTGGCCAGAGCGGGCGCAATATCACCGAATTCAGCGTGGCGGAGCGGCGTCGTTGTGTGGACGTCAGCCTACCTTGTGGTGCTGCAAGGCTGCGCTCGTCTGTTCACTCCTAGCTATCTTGCTCAGTACATAGCTGAACGAAAACTTCCTATCTCCAAGCTCAATCGTTCCCTTTGCTAAGTCCTAAACTGCAGAGATGCTCACTCTTTCTCAGGCAACCTGAGTCAAGAACGCCACGTCCGCACTCTAGGCAAGCTGGGAACAGAGGACCTCTAGGGAGACTTCTCACAGTCCGCTCTTCACCTTGGTTTCCCCTCCAGCAAAATCACTTACGCCAATTGCAGCGCAAGTCACGTTAATTATGCGTCACTTCCCAGCGCCGACCAATGCCTGCTGTGGGAAGTAAATAAATTCCCACAAAATTTCCCTTCCTCTCAACTTCTGTTATTTAGCTCCTCCCAGGCCACCCATCAATGTTAGCGTCTGTAGAAACACCAATTTTTCCGGAATTCTGACTCCCAGGAGAGTACTTCAAATTCCTTAGTCCTACATTCCCACCGGAGGCCGCCTATTTCATTCTGTCGCTCTTCACCTGATTTACTTCAGACTCTGTGGACCGTGAATTCAGCGTGAAGTTGCTATAGTCATGAACACACATATTTTGACCTCTGTTGACCGCTCCACCGTAGCTTTGCGCGGCTTTGTCGCATGTTTCACTAAAAACGGGATGACGGACATTTATCAACAGGTGTACAAGTTCTCCGTCTGCTTCCCGGTACACCAGCATGGGGTTGGGGTCAACCACCCATGCTGTCACTCATCTTAAGGTGGCTGGAGGCCACGCCCCGTTACCGATTTCTCAGAGCTTGAGCCGCCCTAAGCTGCCCATTGTCGCTTCCCTTAGCCACTCCCCCGGCGACCACGGTCAATTCTGAGTACTTCCCTGGGATAAACTAGCCTCCAGTAAATCGACACATTTCCACAAAGTTTTCATGTCATGTGAATTACTTTAAAACCATCACCCGACATTAATTATTTCAATACATCCATACTATACCCTCTACAAGATTCATTGTGCCTTGTCAGTCATTTTTTGTTCAGCCCCACTGTTCGCTCAATGTGAGTTAGGTGATCCTTAATGACTTCATGTAAGGGCACGGTTCTTGCCATCTTACATGTCTAAATTAAACGTCTTCTCATCGCTGAAGATCAATTTATCACATTCTGAAGTCCATTACATATGTTTCTCGGCAAACTCCAATCTGGCCTATTTATGTTTAGGTGTTAGAGCTTGTTTCTGCAGTCGTTTCGTGAATAAAAGATGACTGTCATTTGACAAAATTTGTTGTACATGCCTGGTAGTTACTGATAAACATAAATCAGCAACAAGTTGAGAAAATAATTGTTTGTGGCATTTGCTTTACTCAGAAGCAACCGTTTAGATATCTCAAATAACTTTCTACTTAGCCCACATATTAAGTTCTGGCCACATCGTTCGCTTAAACTAACGAATTTGTCTGTCATTGTACTTAAATGGTTCAACTCCTTGGCTATTTGATGGTTAGAGTCCCATTTCCCTCTACGCACCAGTTCTTGCTTTCTCATCTCGTGATAACTGTTTTCTGCATGGAATTGTGACAGTCGTGGTTTATGTACACAGTACACACTGTCGCTAATGGTGTTTCCTATCTGCAGTAAAGGCACATACGCAGACACTAACAGCATACTGAGCCGACTGCCTTTATACTGAGTTCATTCTCTACCACCTTCATCGCTGATGTCTCGTTATGCGATATGATTTGACTGTATTTGTCAATATACTGTATCTCATGCTACTGCATGTACACTATGCACAACTATTCAAGCAACAATGTCAGTTTTCCTACAAATATCTATGCCTTTATGCTGAGTTCCACTACTGTAGGACAGTTGAAAAAGTGAACTTCGGTTACGGCGAATATCGCCAAACTAATAAGAGCAGCGATGCTGTTGTATGCTGAACAGTATCAAGATCGTGCCAAACACTCACGATCCGAAAACAGATGCAGTCGATTACCACAGATTTATTTTAACTCACGACCTTCAGTCATCACATTACATGACTCTCCTAACAGGCAGTGGCAAACGTTATAAAAAAAGGTCTAGAAACTGGAAGTGTGGAGAATAAAATGCGCCAAGGAAAAACAAGAGGGACTGACGAGAGAAATGAAACTAACATTTTAGCATCAGTAGCAGACAGTGCATATGTCTCTAAGACATCTCTCACTACATTTCATCGCATTTCAACCGCTTCACATTTCACTGTATCTACAGCTTAATGGCAGTGAGTTCTAAAATTGGTTTCAGTTCTCCGAATGTTGTGCAAAGGGATGCGGAATATCTGCACAAATTTTTATTTAACGACAATACATCGTTTACAAGCACGACTCATGTCCCACCCATTCCGCACAAGTAATGTGATAACGATTTAATATAATCCATTATGGAGTCGAGGTAGCAGTTGTCGTTATACTGGTTATCACTGTTAGCATTCAACCGGGATTCTTATACATATATTTTAACAACGCGTTTCAAGAGACAATGCTCTCATCATCAGGTTGTAAAGTCTATGTCATGCAATTAGACGAACTAAAGAGACAAAATACCATCACAAATAGTTGGGAAGTCCATAGAGTAAAACAGAATTAAAAGTATATTGGACTGTGGGTGCTCGTCTTACATTGAAGTTGTTGACACAAGTCGATGGCCGTCCCATAGCTACCAAGTATGCTGTCGCACTGTGCCGGCTCGGGAGCTGTTGGGGACTGACGTGCTAGGTGTTGTGGCGTGGTTACAGCCGTGTGCTTGACGGTAACGCTATGCTATTGGGCGCCTTATTTCCTTATAGCATTGGTCTGCCATCGTTAGCCTCTCGCAACTCCGTCAGTGACATGCTACAAGTTTAAAGTCGCATACCTACCCTAAAATAATTCTAAAAACCCGCTAGAAAATTTCATTTCTTTAAAATTATCTTGTGCATTTAGAATATTGCTTTGTTTCTTTTCATGGATAGCTATCTCGAATTCCTCTAGTAAATCAAGTTTCCTCCCTTTCTTTTCTACATGCAATATTTCTACGTTACCTTCTATGCTATTAAGGGGATGGCCTGTTTCATATATATGGTTCGCAACAGCTGATTTGTCATAATTTCCTAACCTGAAAGCATCTTTATGTTCTTTATAGCGGATCGCGAATGATCTTCCTGTCTGCCCTATATATTTTGCATCACAAGTTCTGCACTGAATCTTACAAACTCCCGATCTTTCAAACTTATTTCTCTTCTCGCCTATATCGTGCTTAAGGCTATACCTCACCAGGTTATTAGTCTGAAAAGCTATTTTAACATCGTATGGCTTAAAAATATTTGCTATCTTTTGTCAGACTGTTCCGTAGTATGGCATCGTGATAATTTTCACTTTCTCTCCATCAGGTTTTTTCTTTTTGCGCTTATTACTTTTCCGTAACACTTTTTTAACCATTTCTACTCTGTAACCGTTATTCATCACTATTCTCTTAACGGCATTAATTTTAGTCTCCCTGTCTTTTTCGCTCATAGGTATATTGACTGCCCTATGCACGAGACTACGGAAAGCAGCTTCTTTATAAACCTGCGGATGGCATGAATCATTCGGGATCACGGCATCAGTCGTAGTTTGTTTTCTATAGACGGAGAACGCATGTTTGTTGCCCTGATTTTTTATATTCAGGTCCAAGAACTGTAAACAATTGTCGGTTTCATACTCCATCGTTGAACTTTTTTACTATTTCCTCAATGTCCTCACGGGAACCATCGACAAGTAACAGAGTGTCGTCAACATAACGTTTGTAATAAACAATTTTATCCATAATGTTATCGTCAGAATTTAAAACTTTATCTTCAAGGTCGTTGATAAAAATGTCCGCCATAGTTCCTGAAATACTGGACCCCATGGCTAACCCATCGTCCTGAATATAAAATTTGTTATTAAACGTAAAATAATTAAAACTTGTAATGAGCTGTAGGCGTTCAATAAATTCAATTGTCTCTTGCGTTGAAATTTTACCGTATTTAAGGAAATTTCTCTTAATGATTTCTATAGTTTCGTTAACCGGAACACTGGAGTATAAGTTCTTAACATCCAACGAAACCAAACGGGAAGTGTCAGTGACTGGCGTATCTTTAATTTCACCTATCATGGTCATACTACCACGCACCGAATAGTTATTTTTATACACGTAAGTCTTTTTCAGAATTTGGTTCAACAATTTCGTTATTTTATATGCTGGACTATTCGACCGTTAACAATCGGACGAGCCGGATGCAGATCTTTATGTATCTTCACCTGTGATCTTAATTTGGGGGCCGTTGGATTCATGATAACACATCTTCTTTTTTCGGCTTCTGTCAGCAGGAAGTGTGTGCGTTTAAGAACATTTTTTAGTTTAATTTGGAAATTGGCTGTTATGTCTTTCGGAATTTCCGTAATGCTATTTTCGACAAAAACCGCTAAGGTCTTTGAAACGTACTCCTCCTCTTTTAATATTACGACCGTATTCCCCTTAACCGCTTTCGTGGCGATAGCTTTCACTTCATTAAGTTTTTTATTTATAGAATCGACAGTTAGTCGGCCTGCTCTAGTCTTATGATTAACACTATTTCGCTTATTTAGTTCATTTTTTACTATTTTATGTAGCTTATGACCGACATGCCCGGTTTCATTATTATTTAATTTGGCAATTTCTGTTGTCATTTTAGTGAGGGCAATTACTTCTTTCGCGATCTTCCTGTTAAATGACGGCTCAATATTAAACTTTAATGCCTTATTTAACATTTCTACTTCTGTATCATCAAATACAATATCCGTTTTTTAACCACCCGTGGATAAAAGTCTAAAGACGAAAGGCCTTGTTGTTGATCTTTTCCATCTTCGCGCGTGTTATTACTTAATTTCCGAAGTTTTTTATCTTGTTTTTCTTTTTTCTTTATAAACTCCTTCTGTAGTATTTTGCGAAGTCTACATGTAACCTCT
Organism: Schistocerca piceifrons; assembly: GCF_021461385.2. Taxonomy (NCBI): domain Eukaryota; kingdom Metazoa; phylum Arthropoda; class Insecta; order Orthoptera; family Acrididae; genus Schistocerca; species Schistocerca piceifrons. The sequence continues at coordinate 211,990,554 of NC_060141.1, forward strand.
TCCCATACATTCACCGGTAATATTTCCCTGACCTTAGTCTCTGCTTGAACTATTTGTTTTTTTAATTAAGTCTTTCTTTTTATACAGATATTTAATTTCTGCGTGTATCCAAAACTTCTTTGCTTTTTCAACAGCTAGTCGTCCCGCCCATGACTTGCAATTACAAAGTTTCAACTTCACGTAATTCGGGATAACATGATTCTTCACACATTCTTTGTTAAAGTTTATGTTTCTGGCAGTTTTTAATAACTTACGTCTTAAATTTTTGTATTTATACACTAACCTCAATGTCTCGCCTGACACTAACGATTATCTTCTATGCTATTAAGGGGATGGCCTGTTTCATAAATATGGTTCGCAACAGCTGATTTGTCATAATTTCCTAACCTGAACGCATCTTTATGTTCTTTACACCGGATCGCTCATAAATATGGTTCGCAACAGCTGATTTGTCATAATTTCCTAACCTGAACGCATCTTTATGTTCTTTACACCGGATCGCGAATGATCTTCCTGTCTGCCCTATATAGCATAGAAGATAACGTAGAAATATTGCATGTAGAAAAGAAAGGGAGGAAACTTGAAAAAAAAAGTTCAAATGTGTGAAATCTTATGGGACTTAACTGCTAAGGTCATTAGTCCCTAAGCTTACACACTACTTAACCTAAATTATCCTAAGGACAAACACACACACCCATGCCCGAGGGAGGACTCGAACCTACGCCGGGATCAGCCGCACAGTCCATGTCTGCAGCGCCAAGACCGCTCGGCTAATCCCAGGAAACTTGATTTATTAGAGGAATTCGAGATAGCTATCCATGAAAAGAAACAAAGCAATATTCTAAATGCACAAGATAATTTTAAAGAAATGAGGTTTTTTAGCGGGTTTTTAGAATTATTTTAGGGTAGGTATGCGACTTTAAACTTGTAGCATGTCACTGACGGAGTTGCGAGAGGCTAACGATGGCAGACCAATGCTATAAGGAAATAAGGCGCCCAATAGCATAGCGTTACCGTCAAGCACACGGCTGTAACCACGCCACAACACCTAGACACGTCAGTCCACAACAGCTCCCGAGCCGGCACAGTGCGACAGCATATTTGGTAGCTATGGGACGGCCATCGACTTGTGTCAGCAACTTCAATGTAAGACGAGCACTCACAGTCCAATATACTTTTAATTCTGTTTTACTCTATGGACTTCCCAACTATTTGTGAGGGTATTTTGTCTCTTTAGTTCGTCTAATTGCATGACATAGACTTTACAACCTGATGATGAGAGCATTGTCTCTTGAAACGCGTTGTTAAAATATATGTATAAGAATCCCGGTTGAATGCTAACAGTGTTAACCACTAATGTGATAACATTCGGAGAGCATTGGAACGGTCGTTCAGGAAACACAAAATGGTCTGTATATGCATCAAATTTAACACTTCTATACTTTTAACTGTGACGAAAATTAAAACAGAAACTCCGTTAGGAGACACGAACGATTCCCGAAGGTATGAAATGCCTTATAAGGCGGGTCTGTGCTGCCGTTAACTCCCTATGAAAATTATCGTGCAGTATTGTTTCTCTAGAATCTCTTTATAGCGGGTAGCAGCACTCACGCACAGAATTTGAGCACTCGGTATGACAGCCGCGATAACAAATACACGAACATTGCCTGAGTTAAGTGCTTTCTAACGTTCGCTATAAGGGGGCAGGCGTTTACGGAACCTCTTCTACCAACGGCGGGACAGTGGTTCGCTGTTATCTTGATACTGTTTGATCAAGACCGTTACGTGTTACGTTCTTGAAGTTCTCGAAGTTCAAATGAACAGAAAAAATATAAAATTTTAGTGGAAAGAAAAACGAACTATAAACGATAAAAGTTACTTGGGAACGTAAGGAAATTCGCCTTATTATTCTCTGTTCCTTGACGAAAACCGCACCTTGATATAATTATTCATTCTGAATGTTCAGGGTGATTATAATTAAAGTTAAACTTTCAAAACCCTGTAGAAATAACACCACTAGTCAGAATGACGTCAAATTGCATCTGAATATTATCGGGGAGGGGGGAATACTCATGGAAGAAGGAAAAAAAAAATGGTGTGAAAATTGATCAGTAGATGGCGCTGTATGTCTCGGAATACGTGAATGGAAACACCTGTAATGCGCACGATCCATTCAGTTGATATAAACACGCAAGGTACACGGATTTTCCTTCTTTAGCGTCTGCGAAGTTCACCAAGACTGTGTCAATGCAGGATCGTGCTCTGTTTGAAAAGTTTTGTTACAAAAATGATGGATGTGCACATGTCACTGCAGAAGTTCCGCACACTGAAGGGTTTGAAAACAGGCTTTGGTCCGATGACTGCCGTGGGTCTGGAGAAAATGATTCGGAAATTCGAAAAGACGGGCTCTTTTGGTATGCAAACTGGTAGAGGGAAGAAACGAATTGATTTGACGTCAGTGGAAGCAGTGGCCACAGCAATGCAGGAGGAGACGAATGGTGGTGTGCAAACGTGTAGTGCACGGAAAATTGCCGAACATTGGACAGACCCGTAAGCATGGTGCGTAAAATCCTACGAAACATCCATCTTTGCTTCCTCTTGACCTACCAGCAAGAGAGACCTTTGCTTTAGAATTTCTTGCTCGCATGGAGGTGGACAGTGATTGGCCGTGGAAGATTTTGTGGACAGACGAAGCCCACTTCCATCTGACAAGATATGTCAATACACAGAACTGCTGAATACGGGCAACGGAAAATCCTGTACCACTTCATCCTGGACAGGTCACTGTGTGGTGCGGGTTTACGGCATCATTTATCATAGGGCCATATTTTTTCGAAGAAACAGGTGCTTACGGTACTGTTACCTGTGCCGTCACTGGTAAGCGCTATGGGTGTCTTTTGCGCAACCATGTCACTGCACCTCTCCAACAGCGTGGATGTGTGGATGGGATCATTTTAATGCAAGATGGCGAACCTCCGCACATTGCAAATCCAGTTAAGCAGCTGCTGAAGCGCCATTTCGGAAATGCAAGAATTACTACCCGCCATGTCCCTACGGCCTGGCCGCCCCGATCACCTGAACTTATTCCGTGTCACCTCTAGCTGTGGGGCTATCTCAAAGATGTTGTGTTCAGTGTTCCGATTGCAAACTTAGCTGCGTTGAAGGCACGCATTGCGCAACACATTCTGAACGTGACCCCGGAAACACTTCTATCAGTTGTGGAATATGCTGTTTCTCGATTTCAACTTGTTGTAGAAAACGGTGGACAGCATACTGAACATGTTTTGCACAAGTCACATAGAAATTAATCCTATTTGATTTTCATTGATGATTTTTATGCGTTTTTCGGCCTCATGACAAAAACCAATGTGATTGATGCTTTTTATGCGGTTTTTGGCCTCAGGACAATTAAAAACCGATTTTTCCCAACCGATGTGGGGATGGAATTATGTAACTAACAGTATCACACCTGTACACCCATGCAAACTGAGTAGTACAGTTTGTTTAATGTCAGACATACACATTAGGCATTGTTGTGTGATTTATTTGCCATTTGTGGTCGACAACTATTAAATTATGATCCTTACAGCGTCATCTATTGCTGCATTTTGTAACTATTTATTTTTCTTCTCCCATACGTTTTCCCCATTTTACGATATTATTCCGTTGCAATTTGACGTCATTCTGACCATTGGTTTTATTTTATACATATGGGAGAGAGTGTCACAGAGATACAGGATTTGGGCTGGAAATCATTAAAAGAAAGGCGTTTTTCGTTGCGACGGGATCTTCTCACGAAATTCCAATCACCAACTTTCTCCTCCGAATGCGAAAATATTTTGTTGACACCGACCTATATAGGGAGGAACGATCACCACGATAAAATAAGGTAAATCAGAGCTATACGAGATTGGAATAATAGTGAATAGTGAAGGTGGTTCGATGAACCCTCTGCCAGGCACTTAAATGTGATTTGCAGGGTATCCATGTACATGAAGATGTAGATGTAGATGTAGATTTGAAAGTTTAATTATAATCACCCTGTATGTGACGTGGCGAATCTTAACTGCCTCACACTGTGCAGAAATGCACCGGTTTCTCTTGGTGTACAGTTGGCATTTCCCTGTTCGGCGAATTTACTTGCATTCTGTTTCTCAGTCACTTTCAGTTCGCGGTGATCGCACTGTGGAACGAATTGGAATAAGTTCACTCTGCCGTGAGTGCGTGTTTCGGAGAGTGCACAGCCCGCGTTTCGCCAAGAGGGAACGCCGCGGCTGTTTCCGCAGCCTCGGCCGCTCTTGAGTTAGGCGTCACACGTCACGGCGCTGGAGCGGCCGTAATTGAAACGGACAAATTGCGCTTCCGGCCGGACGCAATGTACCGTGAGCGGCGATAACGAAGCCCTAAATCAGAGCGCGGGTGTCTCGGCCACGGCGCGCCGCCTTCATCGATCACGTCCGCAGGGAGGGTGTGGGGAGGGGGCAAGGGGTAAGGGGAAGGGGGCAGGGACCGGCGCCATTGTTTAGGCGCTTCTGCTGCAGCGTTGGAGCCTCTCCAGGCAGCCTCTCCAGAGTCGCAAGCCTGCGCTGTTCATGCGGACACGAAGCACTCGTGGAGACGGCGGCAGAGCACAGCTAAAGTCACGCCCAGTCCACTACCTTCAGGGAGAGCTCGAATACTGATTAGCGAAAAATAGAACAGTTACTCCACCAGTGGATACCGGTAACAATGCGGTAAGGAGTATTTAGGTCATTCTTGATGTTAGCGTACTACTATAGGACGAGTCCACTTTACATTTTTTGTCCTACAGCCAAGTAGGTGACAGCGAAAGTGTTACAGTGCGCTATGCTATGGCAAAAGCCATATGCTCGATATTGAAAATTATACATTCAATATCCGAACGAGTTGCGGCGACTTGAATTCAAGCGCCGCCTTGTCGGGACTTGGTGTGGCGTGGCGCTGAGAAAGAGCGAGTGTGGCGCCGTGTGCTGACAGCCGGACCTTGCCGACCACGTCGCGACCACTCTGGTGATCCAGCTTTCCGTCTACGAGGGTCGATGACTCGGCTCACCTCCCTGCAGCTCGCCGCACCGCCGCGTTAACATTTCGGTGGGTATCGGTATCACTGCCGCTGCCATTGAAGTTTATGTTTTTACAAGTGGTTAAGAAAGACTTCCTGCTGATACTGGATCCTGTTGGGCGCTGGCGCTCTACGGGTCGGAGCGTGGAATGTCAGATCTCTTAATCGGGCAAGTAGGTTAGGAAATTTAAAAAGGGAAATGGATAGCTTAAAGTTTGATATAGAGGGAATTAGTGAAGTTCGGTGGCATGAGGAAGAAGCCTTCTGGTCGAGTGAATACAGGGTTATAAATACAAAATCAAATAGGGGTAATGCAGGAGTAGGTTGAATAATAAATAAACAAAAAGGAATGTGGGTAAGCTACTACAAACAACATAGCGAACGCATTATTGTGGCCCAGATAGATACGAAGCCCACGACTACCACAGTAGTACAAGTTTATATTCCGACTAGCTCCGCAGATGGCGAAAATATTGATGAAATGTATGATGAGATAAAAGAAATTATTCAGATAGTGAAGGGAGAGGAAAATTTAATAGTGATGGGTGACTGGAATTCGATAGTAGGACAAGAAAGAGAAGAAAACATAGCAGGTGAATATAGAATGGGGTAAGCAACGACAGAGGAAGCCACGTGGTAGAATTCTGCACAGATCGTAACTTAATCGTAGCTAACACTTGGTTCAAGAATCATAAAAGAAGGTTGTATAAATGGTAGAAGCCTGGAGATACAGACAGGTTTCAGACAGATTATATAATGGTAAGACAGAGATTTAGGAACCAGGTTTTAAATTGTAAGACATTTCCAGGGGCAGATGTGGATTTGACTACAATCTATTGGTTATGAACTGTGAATGAAAACTGATGAAACTCCAAAAAGGTGGGAATTTAAGAAGTTTGGACCTGGATAAACTGAAAGAACCAGAGGTCGTAGAAAGTTTCAGGGAGAGCATTAGGGAACGATTAACAAGAGTGGGGAAAAGAAATACAGTAGAAGAAGAATGGGTAGCTTTGAGACATGGAATATTGAAGGCAGCAGAAGATCAAGTAGGTAAAAAGACGAGGGCTAATAGAAATCCTTGGGTAACAGGAGGGAGACTGAATTTAACTGATGAAAGGAGAAAATATAAAAATGCAATAAATGAAGCAGGCAAAAAGGAATACAAACGTCTCAAAAATGAGATCGACAGGAAGTGCAAAATGGCTAAGCAGGGATGGCTAGAGGACAAATGTAAGGATGTTGAGGCATATATCACTAGGGGTAAGACAGATACTGCCTACAGGAAAATTAAAGCGACTTTTGGAGAAAAGAGAACCATTGCATGAATATCAAGAGCTCAGATGGAAACCCAGTTCAAAGCAAAGAAGGGAAAGCAGAAAGGTGGAAGGAGTATATACAGGGTCTATACAAGGGCGATGTACTTGAGGACAATATTATGGAAATGGAAGAGAAGGTAGATGAAGATGAAATGGGAGATATGATACTGCGTGAAGAGTTTGACAGAGCCCTTAAAGACCTACGTCGAAACAAGGCCCCGGGAGTAGACAACATTCCATGTGGAACTACTGATAGCCTTGGAAGACCCAGCCCTGACAAAACCCTACCATCTGGTGAGCAAGATGTATGAGACACTCGAAATTCCCTCAGACTTCAAGAAGAATATAATAATTCCAATCCCAAAGAAAGGAGGGGTGACAGATGTGAAAATTACTTAACTATCAGTTTAACAAGTCCCAGCTGCAAATTACTAACACGAATTCTTTACAGACGAATGGAAAAACTGGTAGAAGCCAACCTCGGGGAAGATCAGTTGGGATTCCGTAGTAATATTGGAACACGTGAGGCAATACTGACCTTACGACTTATCTTAGAAGAAAGATTAAGGAAAGGCAAAACTACGTCTCTAGCATTTTTAGACTTAGAGAAAGCTTTTGACAATGTTGACTGGAGTACTCTCTTTCAAATTCTGATGGTGGCAGGGGTAAAATACAGGGGGCGAAAGGCTATTTACAATTTGTACAGAAACCAGATGGCAGTTATAAGAGTCGAGGGACATGAAAGGGAAGCAGTGGTTGGAAAGGGAGTTACACAGGTTTGTAGCCTCTCCCCGATGTCATTCAATCTGTGTATTGAGCAAGCAGTAAAGGAAACAAAAGAGAAATTCGGAGTAGGTATTAAAATCCATGGAGAAGAAATAAAAACTTTGAAGTTCACCGATGACATTGTAATTCTGTCAGAGACAGCAAAGGGCTTGGAAGAGCAGCTGAACGGAATGGACAGTGCCTTGAAAGGGGGGTATAAGATGAACATCAATAAAAGCAAAACGAGAATAATGGAATGTAGTCGAGTTAACTCGGGTGATGCTGAGGGAATTAGATTAGGAAATGAGACACTTAAAGTATTAAAGGAGTTTTGCCATTTGGGGAGCAAAATAACTGATGACGGTCAAAGTAGAGACGATATAAAATGTAGACTAGCAATGGCAAGGAAAGCGTTTCTGAAGAAGAGAAATTTGTTAACATCGAGTATAGATTTAAGTGTCAGGAAGTCGTTTCTGAAAGTTTTTGTATGGAGTGTAGCCATGTATGGAAGTGAAACATGGACGATAAATAGTTTGGACAAGAAGAGAATAGAAGCTTTCGAAATGTGGTGCTACAGAAGAATGCTGAAGATTAGATGGGTAGATCACATAACTAATGAGGAGGTATTGAATAGAATTGGGGAGAAGAGGAGTTTGTGGCACAACTTGACAAGAAGAAGGGACCGGTTGGTAGGACATGTTCTGAGGCATCAAGGGATCACAAATTTAGCATTGGAGGGCAGCGTGGAGGGTGAAAATCGTAGAGAGAGACCAAGAGATGAATACATTCAACAGATAAAGAAGGATGTAGGCTGCGCTAGGTACTGGGAGATGAAGAAGCTTGCACAGGATAGAGTAGCAAGGAGAGCTGCATCAAACCAATCTGTGGACTGAAGACCACAACAGGCACATCAGAGGAGTTACTACTTAACTGTGCTCAGAGGTGCAGCGATTTCGACTTTATTAGTGTGCCGACACTAAGTCGTCATGAGTTGCGGCGACTTGAATTCTCCCGCCGCCTCGTCGGGACTTGGTGTGGCGCGGCGCTGGAAGGGGTGCGAGTGTGACGCCGTCCGCTTGCAGCCAGTACTTGCCGGCCATACCGCGACCCCTCTGGTGACGCAGCTGTCCGTCTTGGAGGGTCGATGAGTCGGCTCGCCTCCCTCCAGCTCGTTGCTCGCCGCATCGCCGCGTTAACGTTTTGGTGGGTGTCGGTGTCAGTGTCGCTGCCGTTGAACTTTATGTTTTTAAAAGTGGTTAAGAAAGACTTCCCGCTGGTAGTGGACCCTATTGGGCGCGGCTGAAAGACTTGGCCGATGTACTTAGGGCGAACTGAGTGTGGTTATTGTAGCGGTGCTTGGCCGGCCGCTGTGGCCGAGCGGTTCTAGGCCCTTCAGCCCAGAACCGCGCTGCTGCTACGGTCGCAGGTTCGAATTCTACCTTGGGTTTGGATGTGTGTGATGTCCTTACGTTAATTAGATTTAAGTAGTTCTGAGTCTAGGGGACTGATGACCTAAGATGTTTAGTCCTAAAGTGCTTAGAGCGATTTGAACATTTTTGTGCCGGTGCTATTTAATACAAGCAAATTTGTTCTTTTTTTGTAAACAGACACGTAGTGTGTATTGACTTGGCTATAGAAGTTTTGTGGCAGTTGTTCGTGAATGGAGCGTTGAATTTTTCGTTTTTTAAAGAGGTGAATTCTCAAAACCATTTATCTGCGAACTAGCTGCGGTGTTCAACTCATTCAGTTATACATTAAACTGACCGAAGCCATTGGGATCAACTGGTTGAAATTATGTATCAATTATTGTGTCAAGTATTATATTAAATACACTACTGGCCGTTAAAATTGCTACACCACGAAGATGGCGTGCTACAGACGCGAAATTTAACTGACAGGAAGCAGATGCTGTGGTATGCATATGATTAGGTTTTCAGAGCATTAACACAAGGTTGGCCCCGGTGGCGACACCTGCAACGTGCTGACATGAGGGGAGTTTCCAACCGACTTCTCATACACAAACAGCAGTTGACCGACGTTGCCTGGTGAAACGTTGTTGTGATGCCTCGTGTAAGGAAGAGAAATGCGTACCATCACGTTTCCGACTTTGATAAACGTCGGATTGTAGCCTATCGCGATTGCGGTTTATCGTATCGCGACATTGCTGCTCGCGTTGGTCGAGATCCAATGAGTGTTAGCAGAATATGGAATCGGTGGGTTCAGGAGGGTATAACGGAACGCCATGCTGGATCCCAACGGCCTCCTATCACTAGCAGTCAAGATGACAGGCATCTTACCCGCATGGCTGTAACGGATCGTGCAGCCACGTCTCGACTCCTGAGTCAACAGATGGGGACGTTTGCAAGACAACAACCATCTGCACGAACAGTTCGACGACGTTTGCAGCAGCATGGACTATCAACTCGGAGACCATGGCTGCGGTTACCCTCGACGCTGCATCATAGACAGGAGCGCCCGCAATGGTGTACTCAACGACGAACCTGGCTGCACGAATGGCAAAACGTCATTTTTTCGGATGAATCCAGGTTCTGTTTACAGCATCATGATGGTCGCATCCGTGTTTGGCGGCATCGCGGTGAACGCACATTGGAAGCGCGTACTCGTCATCGCCATACTGGCGTATCACCCGGCGTGATGGTATAGAGTGCCATTGGTTACACGTCTCGGTCACCTCTTGTTCGCGTTGACTGCACTTTGAACAGTGGACGTTACATTTCAGATTTACTATGACCCGTGCCTCTAACCTTCATTCGATCCCTGCGAAACCCTACATTTCAGCAGGATAATGCACGACCGCATGTTGCAGTTTCTGTACGGTCCTTTCTGAATACAGAAAATGTTCGACTGCTGCCCTGGCCAGCACATTCTGTAGATCTCTCACGAATTGAAAACGTCTGGTCAATGGTGGACGAGCATCTGGCTCGTCACAATACGCCAGTCATTACTCTTGATGAACTGTGGTATCGTTTTGAAGCTGCGTGGGCAGCTGTACCTGTACACGCCATCCAAGTTCTGTTTGACTCAATGCCCAAGCTTATCAAGGCCGTTATTACGGCCAGAGGTGGTTGTTCTGGGTACTGATTTCTCAGGATCTATGCATCCAAAATGCATGAAAATGTAATCACATGTCAGTTCTAGTATAATATATTTGTCCAATGAATATCCGTTTATCATCTGCATTTTTTCTTGGTGTAGCAATTTTAATGGGCAGTAGTGTATTTCTCTTGCAGGTGACCTTGGGCTTTTAAAAATGTTTCCTGTTTTTAAAATTGTAATAAATAGTTGTCCGAAAGGCTATCACATCCACTTCCTCCAAGCCCTTCCACTCACTAGTTCCGTTACAATTAGAAATTAATGTAATAGAAGAATAGTAACATTATTAATATTAATAGCGTAAGATGCAGTAGCACAGAATGTTGATGGTATATAACAGCAATGAATCATCATTAAATTTGGGTTTACTTATTGAAAAAGCTCCATTTCAGGTTTCGACTGTATACAAGGTGTGATCAAAAAGATGCCTTTTGAGGGCGTCGCTGCAGCATATATGCAATGTAGCGTGGTGAGGGTACATAAACGTCGACATTTAGGCAAGGGATTAGTGTTGCATTGTTGAGTTTCGATGTGTGTGCGGTAAATGCGGAATCGTGATGTATGGCGATGCTTTCAGACAGGACAGACAGGCATCCATCACCGAACGAAGAATGTCTACGAGCGTGATATTCCTAGCTGTGGCCGCCAGTATTTTATCTTGCTGGAAGCTCGCCCTGATGCAACCTGATGCATGCAAAGTAGTATATGGTACAAAAGTGGAGTGAGGTACAAGCGAGACATTGTACAATACGTACAATTACCGTTGGAGAGTCCCCCAATTGTACTGAACTTGATTCTGATTGGTCGGCACATTCGGGTACTAGGCGCCAAAAGGCCTAACTTCTCTTATTATCTTGTATACTTTGCATTGTATTTCACACAGTTTTCAGTATGACAACCTCTCATGGTTACAGTACGAATCGATCGTTTTTGTTTATTAAATTCCACTAGTTTTGAGAAACATAAAAGTAACGCTAGTGGTTTGGACACCTTCGGGTTGCTTGGCGCGCCTGGGAGACAAAGTACTTCGACTGCACTCGTCAGACTGTATCGGGCGTACTAGAGGGATGGACGCATAACTCTGTTTCGGGTGGTCATGTCGTTCTCTAAGTCGGAAGTTGTTCAAATGGTTCAAATGGCTCTGATCATCATGGGACTTAACATCTGAGGTCATCAGTCCCCTAGAACTACTTAAACATAACTAACCTAAGGACATCACACGCATCCATGCCCGAGGGAGGATTCGAACCTGCGACCGTAGCGGTCGCGCGGTTCCAGACTGCAGCGCCTAGAACCACTCGGCCAAACCGGCCGACTCGGAAGTTGTCAGAAAATTTACCGTACTATTAAGAAAGCTATTTCGAGTGTTATAAAAGTGTAAAATGCATGAATATTTAAATAATAATGAAACGAGATACAGTAATGAAAAGTGTCGCCTACCATCATTGTCAGTACTACAGATCTTGACCTCTGTTGATACTGAGATTGACCTGGGCAAGTGGCATCCCCTAAAAAGCGCAATCACAGGTTCCAGATGACGGCATACCAGCCTCCGCCGAAGAAGGTCCCGCGACCGACGAGCTGTCTTCTGCGCTGGGAACGCAACTTTAGAAGCCGATAGGTTGGTGGAAACAACTGTTAGGGACTCTTATTAAATCTCACGAGATCTCTCCAGCTTCCAGATCTGACTTCCAAAGGACACGCTCAATTTATATGGGGCAGCATGTCTGGATCTTGGAGACCAGCCTCAAATGGCTGACACTCGAGAGCCCGCCATATAATCCTGGTCTGTATCCATGCAATTATCTCGCATCGGTGCAGTGAGAAAAGACATTGAAGGATCGACGATTCCTGGCAGACGAGCGCGTGCAGCAGGCACTTACAGACATCTTCACGCAGCAGGACACGGAGCGTCGGTGGGACGATTGCCTCAGTGCTCACGGACTGATTGGCATACCGATTCTAGAATACATGGCCTTCGAGCGGAAAATTTGTGATAGCCCCTTATACATTCATCATCAGACGGCTCACATGCTAGGCAACGTTGACAGCTTGGTAAACCAGATCAGTAATGGAGTAGCGAGAACAGGACACAATATTGTATCTGTATTAAGTAGTCCCCTATAGTGATCTTGTAGTCAGATCGATACAATATTTCGACGGTCCATCTACTCTCATTTTAGATGAGACTCAGCAACAAGAGCGTGATGATGAGGCGCAGTTAGACCCTAGATATAATGTGGCAGGTCCAGCTGCAAACCCGAGAATTGTATTACAAATTATTTCGCCGGGAAAGGCTGCGAAGTTAGGTTGTATTTTATTGTTATCACTAGTTGTGCTAAAATTGTAGGTACGTATAGAGCTCGTTTCATCAGTAGCTGTACATGCAAAGCTGGTATGGGTAGTAAGGTGCCGTAGCACAAACGATGTAAAAAGAGTCCAGCAGTAAAGCACTGAGGATGAGGCAAAAAAAAAGGCAACCTGCTTAATAGCGTATAGCTACACCTGCGGAATGCATTGAAGCAGCATTTCGGCATGACATGGGTTAAAAGAGTCTTTCTCTATTTTCCGGATGAACATGGCTCCAGATGTCTACGCACAGATCGCGCAATTCCCGTAACTTTCGGGACGGTGATCTGTGAGTGCGGAGTTGGCATTATATAGCGAGCCTTATGTGTTTCATCGCGTTAAGATCAGGTGATTTTGGGAGTCAAAATAGTAACGTGCTTTCAGTATCGTGCTCCTCAAACCACTGTATCACAATTCTGCCCTTACCAGACGACAGTTATCCTGCTACAATATTCCATCGCCGTTGTGGAGGATATCAGGCATGAAGGTAGATGGTCAACAATAATGTTCACGTAGTCCACAGTTGTCATGGTGCCTTGTCACATGAGAAGAAAGTGTGCCGTAGCACAGTACTGTCCTCACCGAGCTGCATTCGTGGCATGCTGCATATTTCGAGTAGCCATTCTTATGGATGACGGTGCATCCAGAGACGACTATCGATATGGTGTAACATAAAACGTGATTCATCTCAGTACGAGCACGTACTGTTTCACGATCCGATCTCGATGATCAAGTACCACGTAGCACGGACCAGTGGTCTGCTGCAGAGCGCTGTTTGCAGCAATGTGTGCTGAATGGAGGGTTCCAAAACACGAGTGCCCACGAAAGGATTGTACTTTGTCAATACTTCTGTTCAGATCGCCGACTGTCTTGCTTTACAGAGAGCAATATCTCCGATCTCCTTGCTCTGTGATGAGATGTGGACATCTGACGTCTTGCTACCCACTTGTCCTTTCACCATCCTTCATCAACGTTCCAGAGATGCACACAACAGTAGCAACAGTCAGCCACTTGCCAAACTCGCTTATATCAATGTACAATATCAATGGAGTAAGGAGGTTGTGAGCACATTTTGTTTGCACAGTTGCAAACATTCAGGGGAAAGCATACATTCAGGTACAAATTAGCCCCCCCCCCCCCCCCCACCTACCTCTTAACCTAACTGACTTGTGACCCCTAAGGGGGTTGATTGTGACCCCTGTGGAATAATCCATACTTCTGAGAAACCCCTCATCCTCCCCCTATCAATCCCCCTCCCCCACCTCTCTGCTGAAACAAAGGCTAATCCCGGGACAATTTCTTTTTTCACCCCTTCCCCAGTTGAATTCTGAACCACTTTTTCCCCTCTGGAAAATGTCCAGCCCGTACCATACTTCATCCACTCCCTCTCCCTTCTCCTCCCCTCCCCACCCTGCAGAAATATCCCCGACTTGAACATCCCCTCCCCCATCTGGAAATTGGTGGGAAATGCTCAGTCTGTGCTGAGCTGTTGATTTGGAAGGATATTACAGCACTAAATTCAAATCAATGTCAATTGTATTACAAATATTCTTTACTTATATATTTCAATAGGCATACTCTTTATTTGATAAATTTGTGGGAGACAGGGCCCTTCCCTCCTCTCTCCTTCCTCAGCTGAGCTGCTTGAGAGGAAGGACATAAGATACTGTCTTCAGAAGTGTTCAGTTTTTTGTGCTATACTGCTGGAAGAAATTCTTAAATTTTCGTGGGGATACCGAACTGACAATTACTTTACTGCCTTGTTGCTTGAAATTCAAATAAACGTAACTGCTTAAAATTGCCAGGGTATAGAGAAGCACTCTTGTGGAAAAATAATAGTCCACACATAAAAGAAACCTCATAAATAAATAACTGAAACAAAAAAAAAAAAACCATAAACTCGCCTAACATCGAAAAATAAACACTTTGTAAGTCATCGAATATTGTGGAAAACTTCAAACTACACCTAGAAAAATATCCAAAAAACACTTGAATGAAAAGAAACACTTGTTATAATAACACACTGCTTGTTACAGATGTAAGAACTTTGTGTGTACAGGTATAAAAATACACATTAATCGAAAAACGTGGATGAAATGTCACTCAACAAAACCAGATACCTCGAAAAAAAAAGTTGATGAAAATTCTTCTAATTTCACGGTGCTAAAAAACTAAAGTGAAACAAAACAGCCAGTTTAAACTGTCATATCACGAAAAACCAGCTGTTGAATATCATTGGTAACATCATTGTAATGCTATACACGAAACACATGCTGTTGTTCAGCTGGCTGCCAGGTCACCTGAGGTGGGCTCTCGCGACCACTTCCAGAATGGGGTATTTTATCAGTCTGCTCTGGTCCATAACACAGTAACTGCTTGAGCCTTTCGTTTCGCTACCTGTTCATGGCCTTCATTGTCCCGTCTGTGTGTGTGTGTGTGTGTGTGTGTGTGTGTGTGTGTGTTTGCGTTACTCACTGCCGCTGCCTGCAAATGTCTTTTTGTCTCGTATCTCTTAACGACCTGGCTGGACTGTTATTTGGAAGCAAGTCTACCTCCAGCGACTGTACCAATTCAAAATGAGTTACCAAAACCTCATTTCACATATCCAAAGTTACTTTATATGGATACAGATAGCTTCATCTGTTGGGTGAAAGGCTCCAATCCATATGAAGTAATAACGTGCCATGATGAAGAATTCGACATATTCTCATACATGACCGATAATCCTTACAGTGTTATTCCACAGAAGAAAAATGCTAACGACCTAATGAAAGATGAGACGAAAGGGTCACCAATTGTGGAGTTTCTAGGTCTGCAAGCAAAAATGTATCCATATCACACACTGGAAGGTGCCACCCAGAGGCAGGATTAGAGTGTGCTTCGTGTGGTGTCATGTGAACAGAGCAGTTTTTAAGTTTCATCTGCTGCTAGCTGTCCAAGTCTGATTAATTTTTAAATGTAGATGTATATACATAGTTCACAGACAATCACAATTTTCGTTGTTGTTATTACTGTTATTGTTGTATTACAACCATGTAACTGCTAGTATTGGGACTATAAAATTAGTTGTAGTGCAAGTATAAAAGTATCTCCCCATTAGTTTCAGCGTAGATTAATGTAGCTGAAAATTGTAAATATTTCAGCCACTGAATATTTTTGTTATTGTGTAAAAAAGTATCTCTGCACTGAAATATTAGAACCAAATTGTATCTGAAGAACTAAATTGTATCTCAAGTTTCAGATTATATCTTTGAGAACAGAATAAACAAAACATCGTTGCTTTACATCTTCGTTGTTGTTATTTACAGATCTTTCGTAATTTTACATTTAAAAAGAGATGAGAAAGACAAAAATGACAGCTTTAAACATGAGTGCTTTTAAGAACATCAAATTTAAGATGAGATATAACAAAATATATGTCATGGATGCACGGGATTACACCTATTGTACAGCATGTGTTTCATCATGGGAGCAGGTAGCACGTGACCATGTCTGCTTCCAGAACCATGTAGAAGACATGTCTACAATTATATCCTCTGTGCTTGAGGAGGACCACAGAAGTCGTATCTGGGTAAATTTACATACTAACAAAGTGTGAAAGAAGGTACACATGTCGTGAGGTAAAATTCATTTAGTTTTCATCCTACTTAAAATCGATTTTACTTGTTGATAAGCAGACACAACACTATTTTCACACATCTTCTTTTTCTTGAGTCGGTAAAGAGCAGGGCACCTATAGAATTCGAGGTCTTTAATAATGGCAAACTTGAATATTCTACGCGTCCATGTGACCGTGTCCTCACGTTTGACATAAATGATGGTATCCATGTGGTCTGATAACCGAAGCGATACCACCGTATCATTGTAGGGCATACCAGGAATCATCCAAGTGAATTCCATGTAAAAACCGTTTTGCACTCCTTCATGCTGTAGCGCACTTCAATCCCCAGAATTCTAACTTTGTTAGTATGTTACTTTACCCAGATATCATGTCTGTGGTTCTCCTCAAGCACAGAGGATAATAATTCCTGCTGCGAATGTCTCTATTATGCTACCATCTTCTGTCTCTCTAAATATCTCTTTAAATATAAACTGTACGCTCATAATCATAGAACTTATGAGTGTCTGTAGCAATGTTCACAGCTTGAGATGCTCTGGGTATGGTGCAGCAGTTGTTCATTTATACAACTCGTTGCATAAAACCAGTGAGTAGGGAATAGTTAATCACACAGTCATATAGAAATACTCGTAGAACATACGCTACAGTATGTTCTGGGAAATTTACTGAAGATATAATTCAGTTTGTATATCTACCGGTCCAGGTTTAATTATGTTGTATTGCTTTGAGCAGTCTAGTACAGTGATTATCGCCAGCTACTTGAATTTTTATGTGCTTAGTTGTTATCCTTCCTCTCCATACGAAGAAGCATGGAAACTCACATACATGTCAAATGCTGGACTCTATACATTTTCATCTCACTGTAGGTGTAAATTATCATATGGGTAGAATTTGGAGTTCACGTAGACTCTGGCATTGGTTAACCTACAGCTGTCAAATATGGTGGGATTATTTGCTGTATTCCCTCTTCTATTGGTTTTAAGTGTAAGTACGACGAATCGTGGCGTCTCCAATTGAACAGAGGTTTTAATAGCCCGCATTTACCTGCTTACAGTAGGTAGTACAGCGTGCTCGAAAAGCTCCCATGAAAGGAAAGTTAATGGTATAAATACGCCAGCATTCAGAAATTTTAAAAGCTTCAAACACTGCTCGTCTGATACAGTGATGTATTTCATTTTCTATATTATGTTATTGACGGTGATCTCGTCATCTTCTTGAGCTCCTTGAATGTATGAGATGGTATCCGTTGCGGTCTGTACCAGTGTAAGTTACTGTTCAGCATTCATAACAATTCGCCCAAGGTCTTCAAAGTATCCCATAAGCAGTTTCACAGGCATACATGCAGTAAATACATTGTACTCTTCCACTGTTCTTTCCACTGTCTCATCTATGGCCCATCCAGCATATTCTAAATAGACGCCTCGCCCGATTAAGTTCATATCGTATCTCATGAAACAGTACGCTAAAGCGTTCTGTGTAAGGTTTGATGTCACTGTAGCAATACTATTGTTTTCGTAAATGATCCATGAAGATATATGAAATCTTGCATGCGAGTGTTGGAGCATCTTGGTGTTGGATCACGATCTTAGTTTCATCTTTCTTGTTAAATATCGTTGAAGCATAATGGTTATGTGAGGAGTATTCCTGACGTATAAGAGCTTGTCAACGTTGACTAGAATACTCTCTTTCAAATTCTGAAGGTGGCAGGGGTAAAATACAAGGTGCGAAAGGCTATTTACAATTTTTACAGAAACCAGATGGCAGTTATAAGAGTCGAGGGACATGAAAGGGAAACAGTGGTTGGAAATGGAGTGAGATAGGGTTGTAGCCTCTCCCCAATGTTATTCAATCTGTATATTGAGCAAGCAGTGAAGGAAACAAAAGAAAAATTCGGAGTAGGTACTAAAATCCATGGAGAAGAAATAAAAACTTTGAGGTTCGCCGATGACATTGTAATTCTGTCAAAGACAACAAAGGACTTGGAAGAGCAGTTGAATGGAATGGACAGTGTCTTGAAAGGAGGATATAAGATGAACATCAACAAAAGCAAAACAAGGATAATGGAATGTAGTCTAATTAAGTCGGGAGATGCTGAGGGAATTAGATTAGGAAATGAGGCACTTAAAGTAGTAGAGGAGTTTTGCTATTTGGGGAGCAAAATAACTGATGATGGTCGAAGTAGAGAGGATATAAAATATAGACTGGCAATGGCAAGGAGAGCGTTTCTGAAGAAGAGAAATTTGTTAACATCGAGTATAGATTTAAGTGTCAGGAAGTCGTTTCTGAAAGTATTTGTATGGAGTGTAGCCATGTATGGATGTGAAACATGGACGTTAAATAGTTTAGACAAGAGGAGAATAGAAGCTTTCGAAATGTGGTGCTACAGAAGAATGCTGAAGATTAGATTGGTAGATCACATAACTAATGAGGAGGTATTGAATAGGATTGGGGAGAAGAGAAGTCTGTGGCACAACTTGATTCGAAGAAGGGATCGTTTGGTAGGACATGTTCTGAGGCATCAGGGGATCACCAATTGGAGGGCAGCGTGGAGGGTAAAAATCGTAGAGGGAGACAAAGAGATGAATACACCAAGCAGATTAAGAAGGATGTAGGTTGCAGTAGGTACTGGGAGATGAAGATGCTTGCACAGGATAGAGTAGCATGGAGAGCTGCAACAAACCAGTCTCAGGACTGAAGACCACAACAAAAAACAAGAGCTTGTCATATTCTATCGGGTTAGTTATATCAAACGATATCATTACGAGGTTACAGATCTACAGATTTAAAAAATTCATAGTTCGCGCAAGTTACGGTCTGAGCTGTTCTGTTGCGAAGTGCCATTCTGTAAGTTACGTGTGGTGGTCAACGAAAACAGGATGGGCTTAACATCCTGTCTTCGTTGACAATACGTGGACAATGGGATGCAGGAGGCTGCCTGTGAGTCCCGGCTGGTTAAAAACCACAGCTATTTCTGACCCTGACTGATTGAAGTTAGGTGCCACCACTGATAGATCTCTTCACGTTCGAGGTCACTTCTAGTTCTGCTTTAGATGTAGTCGTACAATGATTTCCTCACCTCGAAAGTCAACAAGCTGTTTATCCTGGTCCGCAGTAAACAACTTCCGATAGTCCAATGCCTGAACTGTTACTGGGAGGTATATAACGTTGGTAGGGATCAGTATGACCTTATACCCTGTCCCAAATGACGGGAAGAATCCGTAGATCGTATGAATCTATGTATTGTTGAGATAAAAGTTTGTTGCAATGTTACATTCGACACAGATTATACTGACAGGATGTGTATCCACTGACTGGTTAGATCTATAAAATCTAGTAGGGTCGTTTTTAAGAACCTGTTCTTTTGTGAAACTCAGTAGTCGTCATACTGAACCTCTGTCTAAAGATTTGATGTCTTTATTTCACATTTAAGTGTGTTGATGTTTGCATGTAGCACAACGTTCTTTCCAGACCGTTTTAAAACGTCCTTTAAATCGTCAAAATCGAACGCACTATGTTTTTTCCCACAGTTTGGTTCAAATGGCTCTGAGGACTATGGGACTTAACTGCTGATGTAATCGGTCCTCTAGAACTTAGAACTACTTAAACCTAATTAACCTAAGGACATCACACACATCCATGCCCGAAGCAGGATTCGAACCTGCGACCGTAGCGGTCGCACGGTTCCTGACCTAGAACCGCTCGGTCACTCCGGCCGGCCCCACAGTTTGTTTTCAACCATTAATTTCCAGATGAAGTTTATATTCAGGCTCTGTGATATTCGGAATGCTGTTGTACGTATCTCAGCGCAATATTCCACTTTCCATTCCTTAAATCAGTCGGTGGGAAGCCATTTGTATTTCATACTGACGATCGCTCTTTTAAAGTCAGAGTATACGACATTGCGTCTGAACCTGAATTGACAAGTGGATCCCTAATACTCCTCCTTATATACGCTTCTTTGTAAACGCTAGGAGGAACATGATGCACATATGCCCTTACAGATGAGTATTAAAGTCTTGATAGCGATGAAAATTGTAGAACCCGGGTCTTCTGTCAGTGAAGAAGTTTAGTTGTAACATTTCTGGTGGCTGTAGTCGAAATAGTAGACGTTATTTGTATTTTTTGTAACACACGCCACCCATTGAGTTCCTGGTCTCCCAGCAGCGTCTAACTTCACAACACAATTCCACGTTTTATAGACTTCCACATGCTGTTCAGTAACGTATCCCGCATAAACACACGGCGGAACCTTGGAATGCTGAATTTCTTCCTAACAAACTTGAGCAGATCTGTATTTGTAAGCTGTCTGTCTGGTAGAACAGCTAATGGGCTTTGTTTTATAAAGAGATGTAGTCCTTTCTGGTATGGTTTCAGATACATTTCCTTTCCGGTGGCTGCTGTTTCCATCATGTGATTATGCCCCCTTGCCTCCTCTTGCTCCTTCTGCGAGTTACTTGCGTCCCTGGCTGTTCTGGCACTAGCCACAGCACTAAGAGCCAGTGAACCCATCACTGAATGACATGCGATGGCAGGGACGGGGAAGGGGATAATTCCGCCTGAGGTCTTGAGTGTAGGCAGAACCTGGAATGTTCTAACAGATCCTTTACGCTTCAAGGCACTTTTAGCTGAATACATCGCTTTCAGGATACAATTTTTAAACATTAGTGCCCTTGCCTCTTCTTCTTCGTCGTCGTCGTCGCCGTTGTCTTCTTCTTCTTCAGCGCATGATGTGGGGCATTCATAACTTGCTTGAAATTCATACTCAAGCCCAAATTAATTTTACAACAGATAGTTTTATCTACTACAAACGCTGCAGTGCGCGGCCCTATACCAAGATCCTTTCTTGCACGTATTCCCTTGGCTTTGTCAGCTAAAATTTGATCTGCAGTATGACGTCCTGGGAGATCTTTAGTTTGTCATACACAGTGTCGTGTGCCAAACACGCCTCGTGAAGCAAAATAATTCCATTGTCACCATGAGCTAAACGTTTTTGAAGCTTTGCACAAAGTCTTCAGTAATTATACCATGGGATGTGCAATTCGACATGAAGTTTGTCGAGAATACCAACACCTCCTATAATGTGTCTCGTATTGTGCATGTTATGCTACTGTGCTAGCTGTGCTCTGTGCACCCGAGTGTATAACACATCGTCAGCGTCAGTCCAACTGTTTTGTGCTGAGGGAAAATCAAGCCATTTAATTAGTGCTTTATTCCTCCGACATCTTATGATGCACTATATGAGAACCACATGTCGTTAAGATCTCTTCTGCACTTCTTCTGTGTAAAAGCATCATGAAATTTCAGTACCACAGCTGTCCATTAGGATGTAAGTTCTGGAACTTGTTCTCTGTACTCTGGAAACTGTGAATACATCAGTCGACCAGTTTGGGAGGTATGACTCCGCAAATTCTGCCTTTTGTTTTGAGATACACACCAAATCATCCACACTAAATTTCTGTTTACGTTCATCCAACATTTTAATTCGATAGTATACCGTTCCCACGAGTCCATTATCATGAACATCGATTGGTCCCTATTTTAATGTGCTTGGTTTGCTTCGATTATACTATGAAATTATTTCCGTGAGGATATCCATCCATTTGTATGAACTGCGAAGATTAAATTGCCACCACATTTGACGTTTTATTGTTCTGTTCAAACGTTTCACCATACTCAATTTAAGGTTGGTGAATGTCGAGTATTGATGTATTCTGAACCGCTGTATAATGGTCTTGAAACATATATAGTAAAACCCTCCATCATGATCGGTTGGACATCAATTCGTCCCTTTTAGCAACAAATGCTCAGACAACTCTGTGACATCTCTCCTCATTTTTGTTTTAACGGGTAGCACCCAGGCGAATTAGAGTATGTATCAAGGACCATTAAAACACATTTGAATCCATTATTCACATGTGAATATTCCTATTTATCTACAAGATCAGCCTGCCACAAATCATCAAAACCTTTAGTCATAACATGCCTGTGCGAATACCTTTGGCGTACTGGTTTGTAGAATTCTCGAACTACTGTTTCCGTATTTATTCAGTTATACCTCCCTCTCTATTCTTGGAGATTACTGAAACAACGTTATTCCATTTAGCAACAGTTGGTGTTACCAGCAGTCGTAGTCAGTCTATTAGCTCATTGGAATCATCGTAGTATATATACTGCTGGGATTGATTTCTGGCACTTTTATGCTGGATGTCAATGCCATTACCAGTGTTATATCAAGCATGAAATATAACTTTTCTAATGATTATATATTTCTAACTGCACCGGTTTACACTTTTCTATGAATACCAGTCAGCTGTAGTATTGCGCAATACATATCGAGATCTTTGGGTCAATAATTTACACTTTTTGTGAGATTTAGGAACATGCGTTTCACTAAACCAGTAATTCCTTGAAATTCTCTATCACCTGTTCTGTATTGTTTTCTCTTTTAAACTTCTAGATTGCATGACCAACGTATATGGTTTTCCACTACTGGCACTGATTGTTTTGTCTATCCTAGCATTGTTGTAATGGTTAATGAAATCAGGAACGGCCTCATTGTGAAATATCACTGCTATTTCATGGAAGATTCAGAAACAGTTTTAAAGGTTTCTCTCAGTGTCTGGTCTAGACCCAAATGTCCCAACCTTAGCAGTCATAACCTATCTCA